>NC_061112.1:73944629-73963178 GCF_002878395.1 Capsicum annuum | reverse complement strand
CTTTTGTGGTACTACCAAACCTTTACTTATATATATTGGGAAAATTTTCAAAAATAGCAACTGTAGAGTCTTAATGGTAACTTTTATAGCAACAGTTTCATAATTACGTAAAATAGCAAATTATATTTTGCATTTAAGTAAACTGTTGTTATACATATACATATACAACAAGATTTACTGCCCTTGTTTTACTCAAATTAGTTGAGTTAAATAAATAATTATCCCATCTAATTAAATTTCCATAAATTACTCTTATTTAAATTAGTAGTTTTTTTTTTCAAATCAAACTTAAATATGAAGATTATTATTTTCATGATCTTCAAAATTTCAAAATATCATTCTCTTATATCTCTAACTATTTTTTCTTGTTAGTTTATTCATTTTTTAATCTTTTTTTATTTTAATTTCTTTTTCTTTTTTATTTTTTTCTTTCCACTTTATTTTCTCTTTTCTACTTCTCTTCTTCTTTTTTCGTTTTTTTATTTTTCTTTTTCTTTTTTTTCCTTTTCTGATATTTTTTTTTCGTTTTTTTCTTCTTCTTCTTCTTCTTCTTTTTTTTCTTTCACTTTTGTTTTTACACTTTTATTTCTAGTTTCTATTTCTCTTTCTTTTTTTTTTTCCTTTTTTACCTTTTTTTATTTTGAATTTTTATTTTTTGTTTTTGTTTTTTTCTATTTTTTCTTTTTCTTTTACTCTTCTATCTTTATCTGTTATTTTTAAAAGACAAATATCTATATCATATATATAATTCAAAAAATATACAAAATAAATAGACATACAAATCTGCATATGTATTTACAGAGAAAAACATACATATATATATCTGCATATATATTTATAGAAATACAAATATGGCTTACATGTATATATAAACATATAGGACACAAAATATCTATAACAAAAATGACAGTTTATACATATACATATAGGTAATAAAAAAATACATGATACATTTCTTAAACAGTAAAAGAAAACAAATAAGTACATATGTTACCCTATAAAATGACATAGTACATACAGTTCAAAGACAAATTCAACACCGTATAAAATACATATAGCTCTGCATATGTATTTACAGAATACATACCTGATCCATATGTATATTCTTATTTTATATGAGTCATCTCTATTTTCGCAAATACATATGAAGATATACAGTATAGTTATATTTGTTACTATTTAATATGAATAAGATATGTATTTCATAAATACATATGTATGTTTTATACTGTAAATACATATCCAGATCTGTATGACTATATATTTTGTATATTTTTTGAATATGTGTATCTGATATACAGATTTGTCTTTTCAAAATAAAAGTTAGAGATAGAAGAGTAAAAAAGAAGAGTAAAAAAGAAGAGTAAAAAATGGAAAAAACAAAAAAAAAAAAAAAAAAAAAAAAAAAAAAAAAAGAAGTGAAAAAGAAAAAAAAGAAGAAAGAGAAATAGAAGTGTAAAGATAAAATAAAAAAAGAAATAAATCAAATTAGAAAAAAGAAGAAGAAAACGAAAATAGAAAAAAGAAAAAATTATGAGAAATGAAAAAATGAAAAAGAAAAAAAAAGAGAAATAGAAGAGAGAAAATAAAATGGAAAGACCAAAATGAAAACGAAAAAAAATAAAAATAAAAAAATAAAATAATAAAAAATAAGATGACAAAAAACTAACAAGGAAAAAAAGTTAGAGATATAAGAGAGTGAAAGACAAAAACGATGTTATATTTTGAAATCTTAATGATCATGGAGATAATTATCTTCAAATATGAAAAGGAAAACAAAGAAAGACAAAAAATAAAAAAAATAAAAAAACAAAAAAAGGAAAAAAAAAGAGTAGAGAAATAGAAGAGAGAAATTAAAGTGACAATAAAATAAAATAAAAAAAAATAAGATGAAAAAAAAGGGTAAAAGATATGGCTATATTTGGGAGAGGTGAAATAGTGGAGTGAAAATAGGAAAATATAAAGTAGTGAGAGTAAAACATGCACTTGCCTAACTAATGAGCAAAATAATGTTAGTCTTGCTATAAACTGTAATTTTACAAAAGTGTTGCTATTTATTGTAATTATATTCTTAAGTGTGCTATTTTCTGTAATTTTTTCTATATATTACTAGATAATGAAGGCTCGTTTTACGGGCCCAGTATTACAGTTGTAAATATATTTATTAATATTTTATTATTTTATTAAAAAACTAAATTAATATTTTAAATAAAATGATAGAAAATGATAATAGAGATCACACTTTAAAAAAACTATAATTTTTTATTTTTATAAAATCAATTGGTGTACTACTAATTTATCTTTTGTGGTAATACCAAACCTTTAATTATATACATTACTAGATAATTAAGGACCCATTTACGGGTCCAATATTATAATTTTAAATATATTTACAGGTATTTAATTAATTTTTCACAAAAACTGATCATTAATATTTTTGAATAAACATAATAGGAAATGTAAGTAGAAATCACACTATATCATAAAATATAACTTTTTATTTTTATAGAATCAAATAATAGCTTACAATTTATTTAAAGTTTTATAATTAATATTAAAATATCATATATTCTAATGCTTATTTTAATATCAAGCCAAACACATTCTCTTAGATTAAACAATTGTAATGGTTTTCCTTTTTCTACTTTATTTAAAAATTATGCAAGAGAATATATAAAAATTATAAATATCTATTTATTAATATTTTATATAGAATCATACGAAGCAATAAAGGATACCAATCCTTACATAAATTGATTGTAAATACATTTAAATTCATTTTATGGGTGTTTAACAAACGAAAATAAGGACCTATTGGATGAACCTTCTAATAAATCATAATATTAAAAGAATGCCTTTATGTCTTGTCTTATATATGTTAAAAATAAGGGATTAATTTAATACAGTGAGTAAGAAATTTCTTTTTAAGTGACTTGTCTACTCGATGAGGAAATTTACTACCTCAAATAAAGAGAATCAAGAGAATTAACAAAAGTTAACATGATATATATTATTTGAATTGAGACATGAGATGTATTAAAATAGACATTATGATATAATGCATTTAATATTTTTTTACTAAATATTAAAATAGACTTATAGTTAAGGTGCCTGGAATTCGTGTGAAAGATTAAATCATTAATGACTTTGTAAAGATTCAAATAAAATAACCATTATATCTATTTTTTTCATTTAAAATAGAGTTGTTGTGGGGTCAACATAAAAAATTAAACAAAAATATTTTTAAAAGTTATGAAAAAACCGTTATACCCTTGGTTATATTTGTAATTTTTACCTTAAACATAAATTAACTATCAATAATTTTAGGCAAAAAAATAATAATGAATGTTACATTCAAAAGTAACTTGTTTATTTTGAGGATTTAGTTAAGAGGAGAGAAAACTCGTTTGAACACCATGATTCAAACAATATTTAAATGAAACAAACTTCAGATATAATTTACTTTAAATTTAATATTATTCTTCCCATTTGATTCAACTATATTATTTAAATTTATATTTAATAAAAGGATTATCACTTAAATTCTCATACATCATAATAAAGTATGAACAAAATTTACCACTTATAAAAGGGAATGAAAATGAGTCTCATGTAATAGAACCAACAGAAAACATTTATAAAAACTATTTAAAGAAACTGTAGCGTTCACATAAGATATTATACAATTTTAGGATAGGATTGACATTTACAAAAAAAAGATTTCATTTTTTATTTGTCATTAAAAATTGATTGGAATCGATTCAAAAGATTAAGTTGATCTGATTTGTGTCCAAACTTGATCTCAAATCATACGAATACTTTATATGTTTTTGTTTAGAATTAAATTTCATATTCTCTTATGAAAGTTTTATAAGTATGCAATAACATAGTTATATATATATATTTTTAGATATTTCTATTCTAATAAAATAACAGTAAACATTACACGTCCTAAAAAAGAATTGAAATTTAGATAATAACTCATTAAAATAGATTAATTATTAATGTACAAAACATATTTTTTGAAAAATTATGCTAGAAAAACTGTAGAATCTACCTTAAATATAACATCATTAGGAAACACTTGGCATTTGAGAAAGATGTTTGACTATTTTGTCATTTTTGAAATTTATAATCAACTTTTAAGACTATATAATAGAAACAAATATTTTAGATTATTTATGAAATGACAATTTTACCCTCGATCGTCCTCCAACTCACATTTCTATATAATAACAAGATAATGAAGGGCTTGTGTATGGGCTCAATATTATAATTTTAAATATATTTACAGGTATTTAATTAATTTTTCACAAAAAATGATAATTAATACTTTTGAATAAACACAATAGGAAATATAAGTACAAATCACACTATATGATAAAATATAACTTTTTATTTTTATAGAATCAAATTATAACTTACAATTTATTTAAAGTTTTATAATTAATATTAAAATATCATATATTCTAATGCTTATTTTAATATCAAGTTAAACACATTCTCTTAGATTAAACAAATGTAATGTTTTGCCTTTTCTACTTTATTTAAAAATTATACAAGAGAATATATAAAAATTATAAATATATATTTATTAATATTTTATACAGAATTATACAAAGCAATAAAGGATACCAATCCTCACATAAAATGATTGTAAACACCGTATAAAATATATATAGCTCTGCATATGTATTTACAGAATATATACATGATCCATATGTATATTTTTATTTTGTATGAGTCACCTTGATATTTTGCAAATACATATGAAGATATATAGTATAGTTATGTTTGTTATTGTTTAATATGAATAAGATATGTATTTCGTAAATACATATGTATATTTTATACTGTAAATACATATCCAGATCTGTATGACTATGTATTTTTCATATTTTTTGAATATATGTATGTGATATACATATTTGTCTTCTCAAAATAAATGTTAGAGATAGAAGAGTAAAAAAATGGAAAAAGAGAAGAGAAAAAGAAAAAAAAGGAAGAAAGAGAAATAGAAGTGTAAAAATAAACAAAACAAAATAGAAAAAAGAATAAGAAAATGAAAATAGAAAAAGAAAAAAAAAAAGAAAATAAAAAGGAAAAAAATGAAAAAGTAAAAAAAAAAAAAGAAAATAAAGTGGAATGAAAAAAATGAAAAAGAAAAAGAAATCAAAATAAAAAAATAAAATGATAAAAAAATAATATGAAAAAAAACTAACAAGAAAAAGAGGTAGAGATATAAGAGAGTGGAAGACGGAAATGATATTTTATTTTGAAATCTTGAATACCATGGAGATAATTATCATCAAATATGAAAAAGAGAAAAAAAAAAGAATAAAAAAGTAGAGAAATAGAAGAGAGAAAATAAAGTGAAAATAAAAATAAAATAAAGTAAAAAAATAAAATGATAAAAAAATAAGATAAAAAAAGGGGTAAAAGATATGACTATATTTGGGGGAGGTGAAATAGTGGAGTGAAAATAGAAAAATGTAAAGTAGTGAGAGTAAAACATGCACTTGCCTAGTTAATGAGAAAAATAATGTTCGTCTTGCTACAAACTGTAATTTTACAAAAGTGTTGCTATTTATTGTAATTATAGTCTTAAGTATGTTATTTTCTGTAATTTTTTCTATATATTACTAGATTATGAAGGCCCGTTTTACGAGCCCAATATTACAGTTGTAAATATATTTATTAATATTTTATTAGTTTATTAAAAAATTAAATTAATATTTTAAAATAAAATAATAGAAAATGATAATAAAAATCACACTGTAAAAAAACTATAATTTTTTTTTTTATAAAATCAATTGGTGTACTACTAATTTGTCTTTTGTGGTATAATTACACAAATACACAACTTATGTTTTCAATATTACAAAAAAATCTGAACTCCCTAAACATATTACAAAAATTCGAACATATACACAGAAGGCTATGTATATGTCAGCTATGTTATGTATATTAATAGGGAGAGTGATTAAAGTAATTAAAAAAGTGGGAGAGAGTGTAATTACTTTCAAAATAGTTGGTATTTATGTTATTTATATTATATATATTACTAGATAATGAAGGACCCATTTATGGGCCCAATATTATAATATTAAATATATTTACAGGCATTTAATTATTTTTTCACAAAAAATGATCATTAATATTTTTGAATAAACATAATAGGAAATGTAAGTAGAAATCATACTATATGATAAAATATAACTTTTTATTTTTATAGAATCAAATAATAAATTACAGTTTATTTAAGATTTTATAATTAACATTAAAATATCATATATTCTAATGCTTATTTTAATATCAAGTCAAACACATTCTCTTAGATTAAACAATTGTTATGTTTTTCCTTTTCTACTTTATTTAAAAATTATGCAAGAGAATAGATAAAAATTATAAATATTTATTTATTAATATTTTATATAGAATCATATGAAGCAATAAAGGATACCAATCTATACCTGTCAAATGGGCCCCTCTCACCCGACCTGACCCGGACTAGTCCGGCCCACTTACAAAAATCAGCTCGGTTTGACCCAGCTCGGTCAGCCCACAGACTCCCGGGCCGGTTTATGTTTTTGGTTGGACCCGGTTAACCCGGCCCGAACCAAGCCCGGTCAGGGCCTGCCGGTTAATCGGCCTGGTTAATTTTTATTTTTATTTTAATTTGGAGATTGGGCCAAACTAGTCGTTGGCCCAACGGCTATATAGTCGTTTTTAGGTCCAAACGGCAAGTTTGGCCTGTTTTATTAAAAAAAAAAATTACATTCAAAATTATTTTTTAACCCCCAAAAAATTTCTATAAATACCCTACACTTTCAAATCATTTTTCACACAATTTTTCATTCTGTCAATTCTCATTCTTTCTCAATTCTCAATTCTCAATTCTCAAACATTCTATATATTTAATTTCCTAAGTGCTCACTTTAATTTTTTAATTCTGCGATTACAATGTACGAGTGGAAGTTTCTAAAGTCGCAACCTTCAGATACTTCTAAAATTTGGTATTGTCGTTTCATCTCTTACGTTTAATTTTTAATTTGTTTATTAATTATTGAATATTTAATTTTATTATATTTGTGTCTTTTGAATTTTTTTAGTTTAATTTATATTATGGATAAATTAAGAAACCTCACCACCAAAGGTGTTAAATTTTTTTGTTTCGGAAGCGGTAGTGGTAGTAAAAAGCGAATTACTAGTGGTAGAGGTACTTCAAGTAGTAGATATACCCGTGTGCCTCTAACACCTCTTAGTCAACCTTTTGAGGAAGAAGTAAGTATACTTTTAGGTGTAGGTACCCACGATATGGATTATGTAGAAGCTCAAAAAAAGTATGGTATAGAAGAAGAAAATAAAGTAGATGCGGTTAATTTAGATGAAGATGACGAAAATATTGATGAGACACCCGCAGTAGGAAATATTAACGTTAGATCTGAATCGGTTAATCTCCCTCCCTGTTCTCCCCAAGCACCAAGAGCTCGTAAAACAACTAGTATTGCATGACAATTTTTTGAACGTATATCAGATACTGAGGTGCAATGCAATATTTGTCAATAAATATATAAGCATAAAAACGGAGGTAAGCAAGGGGGTACGGGTACATTAATGAGACATATAAGTGATGTTCATGAAAGAGAGTTAAATATTGCATGAGGTGGTGCAGTTGTTGGTGGGCCAATGCAAACTAGAATGGACCCAACAACCGGTCAGGTAATGAAGAAGTATAATAAATTGAGAGACCGGGAAGAAATAGCTAAAATGGTAGCTGTGGGTTGTTTGACTTTTAGTTTTCCTTTTTTTGATGCCTTTATTCATTATATTCAAGAAATTTATAATCTTATGTTTAATGGTATTCCTAGAAGTACTTGTCAGACTGATATTTTTAGACTTCATTCACAATATTATTTTTATTTATCAACATTGTTAAAAGAATTCAATGTAGAATATCTCTAACTTATGATTTTGGGCATGCTATAAATAAAAATGATTATTTAACTATTGCTTATCACTGGATAGATAGTAGTTTTGTTAAGCAAAAATGTATTCTTGCTTTTTTTATATGATGAAGATCGTAAACATACTGGAGATTTTGTTGCTGATTCGATTGCTAAAGTTGAAGAATTTTATGGTATAGAAAATAAAATTTTATGTATTGCTTTTGATAATGCTTCTAACAACAAGACTGCTATAACAAAATTAAAATCTAAGCTATCTCCGCCGTTACCTGAAATTTTTCATAGCTTACTTTATTTACTTCAGTATTTTTATATGTTCAGTCAATTGTAGTTAGTTGTGGGTCTATCTCATCAACTCCACATTCAAATTATAGGCTTTCAGACACTTAGTTAGACAGTCAGTTAGTCATTTTAGTATTATTAGTTATTAGATATTTTAGATATATTTTGATTCGTATTTCAGTATCCAATCTTACATTATTTTATCAACTTATTTCCTGCATAAGTTAAATCTGTGCTCTTCTATTTAGTGCTCACACCAGGTACCAACTCATGGGTTAACTTGTGGTCACTTGTGACCGTAAGCACCGGTGTCACAAGTAGGGGTAGCCTTGGGTAGTGATAATCTAACTTTGGCTCAATGCACAATTTTCATAAACAAGAATAAACTCTTTCAAAGTTTGGAACTTAAAGGTACTAATGGGATCCTTTTAAGCCCATGTGCAATCTCATAATTGTCTTTGGGGACTGTTTAGAAAACTCTATCCATAGGAATTTAAGCTGGACTATTTCTGACATGACCCAAACCAGGGCCTAGTTATGTCAGGCATCTCAAGTCTGACTCGGACCGTAGACCGCCCCCAATACCCAACCATAACTGCCCCGCATCACACGTCGAATGAATTTCGAACATATAACAAGAAAAAAAATCATTGAAAGACATTTAAAAAAGTTCATGACCAAAACCAACCAAAAATCCAACTGGTGTCAACCTCAATACCAATACTAATACAAAGTTTGATACTAATACCGACACAACCCATACCCATAGTAGTCACACAAAGCCTCTAAATGACATCCAAGATCATTCGGTCGGGACATGCCACCAACCATATCTAAAACCAAAGTCCAATAAATAACAATGAGTGCAAAAAAAAGTTCATAGCGTGAATGGGAGTCTTCCATAGTATGAAATCTCAACACTTCAGTCTGACATGAATGTTGTCCTCAAATCCAAGTCACTGAGTTGGAGGAGTAGTATGGCCAGTTCCTACATTGCGTGGGGATATAGTGTCCAAAAATGGTTAGCGGGTGAACACTAGCATATGATCAGGATATGGAAAAAATAATGCCATTATTTAAAACTATAGTAAATAACCATATGCAATAATATACATATATACTATGCCGGAAAAGGGAATCAGGTTTAGCATGCATTTAAAACCTTTAACCTGGGTTTTGTAGCTTGGCCGTACTAAAATCATCCTTGTGCTAAATGGGTTCAGCTCCCCCTGCTGAAAGGGCCCCGACGTGTGTTACCCACATGAGATGGACAAAATCTTGAGATGACTAGTACATCTCCCAAAATATAATTGTGACATCATGCATAAGGTCACCAAGATGAAACCTCACATCGGCAAACATGAGTTTCCAATATTGATCCCCTCGGGACCTACACCTTCCACCACTTTGCTAACACATTCTTCTTTAAGCCCTTTTTAAAACAATTTACACATAATCAACCATTTATCAAGGAGTCTTATTTATTAGGCATTAACCATTGGTGTCGTCATACCAATGTTAGAGCTTGCAAGTCTATCCATTTATGCCATACCAAAGAAATAAAACCAATTTGACTCCAAAGTTTCCAATTAAGCCATTATAATTTCCACCAAGGCCTTTCTAATCCATTAAAACCAACCAAACCAATTTAAGTTCCATTACCATATCATGCAAAACAAGGGTTTCAAGAATAATCAAGCTATGTGACAAAATCATTCTAATTGGCATTTTAAAAAACATGTTGAGGGAATATAATTTTCAAAACCAAAACCAAGTATCAATTAACCATTACCATGCAATAACATTATCAAAACCATAAATATAACTGAAAACCATAATAATACACGGGAAAACATTACTATAAACACCCAAAACCCCCAACATATATTTCAAAACCTAAGAAATACCACAATATTACCATGAAAACCATCCATTAAAATATGCTTTTAGTTGACCTAACAATGAGGGAGAAGTAACATACCTTAGAAACCAAGAAAGACGGAGAGATTCACTCTTGAGAGCCCCTAATTAATTGCCTCATGAAAACCTAGCCTTTTCTTAACTCGAGTTTGAGAGAGATTTTTAAAGTGTTTGATTTAGAATAATAGGTCAATGAATCCTCAAAAGGTATTTTATGTCGTGTGGTCAAAAGGAGTTAAGAGGGGCAAATGTCCAGAATACTCCCAACTTAAAACTGCAAAAATTTTGTAGGTGGGTATGAGCTGACCCTCCAACTCGTCACCACAACATACGACTGGTACCATCCAATCGTACCCTAAATATAAAGTTGGATACCTACAAATTATCCACCATACATCTTATTTCCCTAACTCATGACCATACTATACGACTAGTATGGTCCAGTCATACCCAAGATATAATCAAAAGGGATTGACACTGACAACATATGACTACACCTTAACACTCGTACCCCATCAATAAAACTCTTAGTGATCCACTCGTACTCAGATCCAAGTCAAGTTACTAAATTATCGATTAAATAAAAGACCAACCCATCACCATACCTAACAACTGGTACTGACCAAAGCATATTCACAACAAAAACTCAACCACCATTCTCTGGACTCCTAATGAATAGGATTCCTTGACCATACCCATACCATACGACTCATATGGTGAGTCATTTATAGGGTAGTGAGTTAAAAGCTAAGGAAATTTTCGAGGGCCGAAACCCAGGGTTTTTGAATTTCTATTACCTAAAAAATAAGGCATAGCCATCAGGAATGGAGTAATGCTAGAATCAATATAAGTTTCTTAGAGAAAACAGAGTAATGCCAGAATTAATATAAGTTTCTTAGAGGATCTCTACTGCACAATCTAAAATATGAAAGAAGGGAAATTTTTCCTAAATGTCTGGTAGCCTCTTGAAGAAAAGTACAAACGTCTCTATATTATTTTGCAAGACTCTACTAGACACAACTTCATAGACACTCTATGACACATGAACCTTGTGCACTGATACAAGGTTTTTCATATATTACCCCCTAGATGTAACACAGGGCTTAGAATAATAAGTGATCCCAAGCTAACCCATGATGCTAACATAATGCTTGAGCAATTGATTAAAACATATATAAAAGATAAACTAACTGAGCAGAAGCATAATCATAAGATAAGTTATTTCAATACGCTAGTGTTAAAAGTTTACAACACTTTTATCTGAAAGAAAGTGAAACTGAAACTACATACAATAACTCTAACTGACTATCTATGAAGCCTCTACTAATACTAATATATGTAGCCGAGACATGACCCCAAGTATCCTTAGTTAATACATATGAATGAAATTATAAAATACTGGAACTACAACTAGCTTGAGTCCTCAAAATAAGAGAAATCATTACCTACTGGTTGAATGCTATGATCTACTTGACTATGATCTAGATAGTAAGCATCTGAATCTACATCACATGAAAAATGTAGGCATAAGAGATATGTGATCAGTACTTTGGAATGTACTGAGTATGTAAGATATCTATTAGTCATGAAAACACTTAAAACATGGTTTAAAATTAAGGACATTATCCATTTCCTGGAACATGCATTTAAAACATGTTTGTATGAAAAATTTGTGAGGCATAGTAAGATCTCTAAATTATGAGATAAAACATTTATGTAAATTGGGAAGCGATAGAAACATAACTATTATATTTAATCTCAAATTAATACTGAATTAACTGTAAAACTATACTGAATGCTAATTGATTTCAAAGGAGCTGAACTAAAGTACAATGACCTTATATGAAATACACAAATATAATATGTAATGATAATATTGAAAGTGATGCTTTAAGTGCAAGTAAAACTAAACTGAGAATCATGTGAAAATACTAAGTCTGAAATTATGGGATGCAAACAAAACCAATCACCATATAAATAAACATTTAACTATCAATACTGTACTGATTAAAGTAGTAATGAGGTCATGCAAAAATAGAGTTTGATTTGTGTTAGCTAGTGTTAACCACCATATAACCATGTGAGCTAAAAATGGAGTTAAATATACAGAACTCTTTAAAAAGGGCCTCATATACCTTTCCTGAGTATAAAGGTTGATCTGGCATGGTTCCACTAAAATGATGTCCCAAAGGACTAAGTTGTCAAGCCTAGTCTGAGCTGTGACTTTTTTGAACCTAAAGTGGCGGTATAGTTCTAGACTTAGGGTCTTCTACTAAAGGTCTCAGCCTAACTAATAGGTGATCCTCCATCCCAACATCTGCTCGGTTCTAAGTAATACTCCCAATTGAATATAAACCAAATACTGAATAGCTCAATAAAAGTGAAGTCCAGAGGTTGAAATATGCTTTCTTTTTTTAAATACATTCCAAATAATAAACACTAAAGGAGTGAGTGTTATCAATAATACGTTATATCCTTGGTCATCTGGGGTTCATAACCCGCTATCTCTGAAGAATGAAACTGTCATGATAAATTTTATAATCTGAAGAAAAATGTAAAGTTTCATAACATTAGTTCATAATCAAGAATTTACCAACATATTGAGGGTTCATATTTCTAAGTATATGAATATACTAAATTTCATATAAAAACATGGTATGTCTATAAATATAGACTGAATTCATAAAATCATAATAAATAATTTTTGACAGTCTTAAAACCTGATACATCATACATCTATTGACCGTATGCTTTAAAATTAAAGTAATTCATGTAAATCATGCATGAAAATAAGAATTTTTAATGCTATGATAGGCATAAGATATCATAAGTAATCATGAAAACATACTCATGAATGTAAAATATGTCAAAGATAATTGAATTTTAAGCTTAGAATTCTATTTGGGTAAAACCCCTAGTTTATGGGAATAATAGAAATCTTAACTGAAATTCATATTTTAAAACTATGTTTTGGGCATAAAGGTGAAATTAATCCCTTATTGAATACCCACATACCTAGACAGATGAAATCTTGAATTGAAACCTTGGGAATCTGGCTTTCAGTAAAACCCTAGGCTTTAGCTTGCTTAAGAGTTGAATCGCGTAATTTTTTGACTTAGAATAAGTTTTGAGGAAATCAAGAGGAATTTGTCATGATTAAATAGTCTTATACCTCTTGTAACTACTGAAACGACATAGTTTTGGGGTTAAAAGAGTGTAAAAAGACCAAGAAACCCTTTTAAAGTCATCTGAGAAGTTGCTGATATCAATCTTGATGAGTTGGGTGATGATCCATAGGACCCGGGGATGAGTCATTGCATGATTCATCATCTTGGATTCAAATTTTGGTCTCCACTGCTATGATGATGAGTCAACCTACCACTTTTAGTGGTCTAATGACTTGTTGTCACCTGAATCGTCATCACTGGCAGCTTTGATAGTGCTTCAATATATTTTCCATAACTCTTACTCCGATATAAAATTAAGGTGAAATTGGATGTGTTGGAAATATAACTTAATTATATATCTCTTGTTTTGAGATTATAAAATATTAGTAATCTAAATGTTATGCTTTTTTGAATTTGACTATAACAACACTCTTCTAAAAAATTCAATAGGTAAGGGATATTTTGTTTTTCTATAAGCTAGGAGTTATTTGTGGCTTAATATATGTCTAAATCACTTATAAAACTATTAAAATAAACCATATTTTTAATCTTAACTTGGAATTTTAGGGTGTTACAATAAAGTGCGATCATCAAAGGCTTATGGAATTGCTCTAAAGGATAAGCTTCCCGAGTAAAAGTAGGGGACGATGGTTATAGATTTCATGGTAGATATTTCTATTACCTTGGGAAAGTATTACTTGATTTGGATTATAATGGATCGGCTAACTAAATTTACCCATTTATTTTGGTTAGAGTAGACTACAACTCTAGTTAGTTGGCCAAGATATATGTCAAAGGAAAAGTGAGGCTACTTAGGGTGAAACTTTCCATTATTTAAGATAGAGGTATGTAATTCACTTCTAAATTTTGGGACATATTTCAAGTAGAGTTAGGAACCCAACTCACTTTTAGCACAACCTTTGATCCTCAGATAATGGGCAATTAAATAGGATTATTTAGGTGCTTGAAGACATATTTTGGGGCGTGTGTGATCAATTTTAGTGGCTATTAGGATAAGTTCTTATCGTTATGTGAGTTTTTATATAAAAATAATTATCACTCTGTCATTGATATGGATCTATTTGAGGAATTTTATAGGAGTAGGTGTAGCACCCATAGAATGGTTCGTGACTGGTGATGTGAAGTCTTTGGATACTAATTTGATAAAAAAAACTCAAGAAAAGTGAGATTCATCCAAAACTAAGTTATTAGTAGGCTATAGTAGGCAAAATTATTATACAGACTGTAAAATAAGGGATATGTCATTTAAGGTAGGTGAACAAGTTTTGCCTTATAATGGGAATCATGAGGTTTAGCAAGAAGGGAAAGCTTAATCCTCAGTACATCAGCCCATTTGAGGTTATTGATAATAGAGGTCAAGTAGTGTAAAGGATAGCACTACCACCAAGCTTATCGGGGTCCCATCTGGTGTTCCATGTATCTATACTTATGAGATACCATAGGAATGGGGATTACATTATTAAGTGGGATTCAATTTTTATAAATAATGATCTTACTTATGAGGAGGAGCTTGTTGCCATTCCTGATCTGGATGTCTTACAGTTTAGGAAAAAGGAGATTCACTTGTAAAGGTCTAGTGGAAGTATCATCTAGTTGAGGAAGCTACTTAGAAGGCCCATTGGATACATTATCTAGCTGAGCAAGCTACTTGGAATATCTAAAAGGGCATGCGGGACAATTAGCCTAATTTGTTTTAGGATACAAGTACTCTTTCTTTTCTTGACATTTTCCTTGATGATTGTTAGGAATTAACGATGGGTAAATTGATATCTATTGTAATGACTCTTTTTGTCATTATGGGAAAGTTAATTTTGAAAAAATTTGAGGTAATTTTTTCCATAAATGTAAAGTTAAAAATTTCAAGCCAAATAGGTCTTTGATGAAATTTGAGTGAGCTATGGTCTAGGTAAATATGGGAAAGCATTGGGTAAATGTAATAAACTTTATCATGATTTTATGTTTGCTAAGACAGCAAAGAACTCATAGGATTTTTTGGAAGTGAATTTAGGTAAGAAGAACTCTTGATATCAAAATTGAGATAAAGGGGTTAGTTTGGAATGCCATGGTTTAAGGGGCTAATTGCTAAAAAGGCAAAACTAGGAGCAAACCCGAGTTTCTAAATCTCCACACCTACTATAGTGGGTAGTAGGACACTATTAGGCTACCACAATAGTAGAGAAATTTCTACTATAGTGGGAGTCAAAGTCAGTCAATCCTGCTATAAATGGAGGATTCTTCTAAATTGATGTTTCCACAGTGTAATCGGGCTAATCGAGTAGGGTAAATCGTTGTTTTATGTAGAAATTTCTTCAATCATAGATTATAATTTCTAAACTAATTTTGGGAAGGGTTAGGGTGATTTGGTAAATTTTCACCTATTTTTCACCAGAATTTTTCATAAAGGTAACTTATTTATCCCCACTAACTAGTTTTTTCAATTCCTAAACCGTAGAATCACTAATTTACGAGTCTAGGGAAGAGTTTAACATAATCTACCCAAAATTTCTGCTACAAGGGGTAAATTGAGTGTAAAGCCTCTGCTTTAGTTAAAAGTTAATTATTTGCTATTGCATGACTATAATTCACTAATGTAACCATGCAATTGGTAGCAGTAAGGTGAATTTATGGTAGAAAACCCTAGAATTGGTGAAATAATCATGAAATTGTCCTTGGTGTTTGGGATTAGATTGTAATCCTCGATGTTCTAGGTCATTTGATTAATTAGGTGTTATATTCCTATTTTTAGACCAAATCAAGCCAAGGTTACAAGAAAAGGGAAAGCTCAAGTTTGCTAAAGCATTTCAGGCTTGAATTGAGATAGGTGGTGATGTTTTTATATAGTTAAAAGACAACTTGTTTTATGTTTTACAAATAACTGTTACTTTGTATTTCTTGTGCAATATATTTTCAAGTAAAGCAAATGATTGTTGATATTCTAAGTGTTAATGACATGTAATGAACATATATGTAAGCTTGTTGGTTGATACAGGTATTGTATTAATTATAGTTGTGATATCTGTCATTACTATAGGATTTATTTGTATGTGGACATATTTATGGGATTGGTTGATATAAGGTTTGATGAAGATTGATGTATGGGATTCTATACCCAAACAAGAGCTCGGCCCCTACAGGTCATGACTAATGGAAGACCATAAGACCTTTAACACGTACGTATAATGTAAAAATGAGTATGACAGTTTCTTGAGTGAAGTGAACTGGGGATTATGTATTTTCTTAATTTTATTGGTTCTTGAGTGAATCGGGCTTAAGTGTTATCATTATTATGTTGGTTCCTTGATTGAACCAGGTTATGTACTTAATTTCTAAGGGTGGTTTTGTTATGTAAACTAAGATGCATAATATCTTCCATTTTTGTTTTTTTTGTGGATACTTGAATGGTCTGGGCTAATTGCAAGTTGCGTCATAACTCTATGTTATCTATTAATTATGTAATTGGGACATAAATTATGTAGTTATTGCGTCATAGTTGTTTACTTAGAGTCTTGTTGGTGGTCATAGTTGTTTACTTAGAGTCTTCTTGGTGGTCATAGTTTGACCTGACTTGTTATCCTTGTTGACCGATATTAACTAATCTTTATATTGTACTTGTTTACAAAGTTAAATAATATAAATTTGAGGTAGGGTTGTGTAAGGCCCTGAGAATACCCACTAGCACAGTGCTTGGAACCAGAAGCTAACCCATGGCACTGGCATAATGCATGAGAAATTGGTTAAACATGTATGTGAGCTATACATATTTAGTGAAATCATAACAATGAGATAATCTATTTCAATATATTACTGCTAAAATTTTACAACACTGATTATACAAAAGAAAACTAGAACTGCATATATCAACTCTAACTGACTATCTATAAAGCCTTTACTATGCGAATACATCAATACTGACCCCCAACTATCCCAAATGAATACAAATGAATCAAATGAAACACTAGAACAATAATTACTTGTATCCTTGAATGAACATAACTCATCAGCTGTTGGCTGGAAGTTGAGAGCTACCTGATCATGATTTTGTCAGATACAACTGATACCTACATTATAAAACAATATAGCCACATAGATGTCTATGTGGTCAGTACTTATGAAACGTACTAAGTATATGGGGGTACACGCAATAAGTGATAGTGATATATATATATATATATATATATCATAAACTAAAATATGCATATAAAGTGTGTATATACTAACCATGTTTATGAATAAAAATTAGAGCTGAAATATGTTAAAGAATAAGAAGTAATGCAAAATGAAGTAAAATCAGTAAGTCGTTACACTTAATTTCAAAAATTAGTATTTCTTTAGGAGGTTCTCTTAACGAACATAAATCATGAGAGCAATATGGAGTTTGATGTAAATGTCCCCATCAAAAGGAGTCAATATACCTCACCATGGTATAAAGGCGTATCTATGTGATCATATGTCCGAGCCTAATTGGGAAAGATGAATAATGAATACCTATGTGTAACGCCCCAAAAATGGGTCTCGGAGCATCACACGGTGCTTGAGGCTACGAGTAGCCCCAAGCTAACCCTTTGAGCTATTTTCATTCAGTTCAACACAAATCAACGGGGTTTCCATAAATAAACCTCAATTATCAACAAAGTAATCATCATCCAAGAATAAAAGAATTTTAGAAAGATAACAAAATACGACTTAATAGTCAACTCCCAATATCTATACTAGTCTGACAAGCCTCTAAGAAAATCAATAAAACCAGCGAGCCATTGAGACATGCCCCAACTGAATCATACTCAGTTATCAAATGTAAACAATTCCGTGAAACCAACATCAGACATCACGTCCTCGGAACATGAGGACTCACCAGAATAGAGGATGTAGAACAGCGTGCTCGAAGAATCACTGTCAAACTAGCAACTGAGCACCTGAACCTACATTCTGAGAAAATACAGCCCACATCCGAAGATGTGGGTCAGTACCATAGAAAAGAACCGAGTATATGGGGGTGTATGCAGTTGTATAAAAATCATCATCATAAATATTTATAAGAAATATGCAGGATGTATGAAAGACTCACATAGCCCGAAGAAAATCATCATAATCATGAGAGGATGAAATAAGTATAATAACGAATGTGAGTCATCATATAATCTGTCAATCACTTTCAGTTCATCAAGAATATCAATTCTCATAGTGTAAATATC
>NC_061112.1:73940728-73941629 GCF_002878395.1 Capsicum annuum | reverse complement strand
AAATCAGCCTCAGGCTCACATCCTACGGGGGCACGTAGTTCTAGGGAAGTAAGGTCACTTTATACTTCCCACTCGGTGCTAAAGATTACTCCTGGACTTAGCTCAGAAATTTAAATCAGCCTCAGGTTCACATTAAAGAAAATCCACAATAAACACTTCAACAATTTTCATCGGGAGCCAATTTACTACCCCTTTATCATAATCAATGAAAACGGGGATTTCTTTCACAGTCGAGTTCAAAATAACTCGTTCACGACCAAAAGGTCAAATTATTCAAAACATCTTAAATATTCAACATCAACGTGCTTATAACATACATTTTCTCAAGAACATAATTTCAAATGGGGTTCGCGACCCAAATATCAAAATCATGATAAATATCGTTCAAGGTTCATGCTTTATATCACCACATATGTAAATTCATCTTTCAAAATCATAAACATCAAAATTTCATAATAATAATCATAAGATATGGGTTCATACTTCAAATTCATAAAAAAATTAAATAAAAATCATGCCTTTGTAAAGAAAATTACTTTTGGACACAAGAATGAAAGAGAGTTCTTGTTGAAAAACCCCACATACCTTGAATGATGAACTTTAGATCGATACTCATTTTTTAGATGCTAATCGTGCCTTTGAATGATGGTTCTTGGAGTTCTTGAACTAGGAACTTGGAATCTTGAATAAATTTGCAGAATTAATGGTGAACTTTGGAGGTTCTTTAAGTTGAATGTAGGAGCTTAGTGTTTTCTTTTTGAGGAAATTTGATGAAATATAACATATAATGCTTCTAATAGGCTTTAATATAACACATGTAAATTCATCTTTTAAAATAATAAGCATCAAGATTTCATAATAATCATCATAAGATATGGGTTCATGCTTCAAATTCATAAAA
>NC_061112.1:73723539-73940628 GCF_002878395.1 Capsicum annuum | reverse complement strand
TGGAATCTTGAATAAATTTGCAGAATTAATGGTGAACTTTGGAGGTTCTTGAAGTTGGATGTAGGAGCTTAGGTTTTTCTTTTTGAGGGAATTTGATGAAACATAACATATAATGCTTCTAATAGGCTTTAATATAGGGTTTGGACGGATTTTGGGTGAGGGGGAATGACCAAAATGCCCCTAAAAATCAAATAATTCTCGAATCTGTCCTTTGGTGGACTGTTTTGATAGTCTGAAGTAAATCAACAATAACGTTTTACTCCGATATCTAAATTGGATGAAACCAATTTCATTAGAAATAGGACTCTCATATATTTTCGTTGATATATAGTATATCACCCAGATCATTTTGTACGAGGATTTATGATTATTTGAAATTGACCATAAAATTCACTTTTGATAAGCTGAAGTAGATCGACCATAACTTTTTGCTCCAATAGACAAATTGGATGAAACCAATTTTGTTAGAAAGAGGACTCGCAGAGCTTTTCATTGATATATAGTAGATCACCTAGATCATTATGTACAAGGACTTATGATCATTTAAAGTTGGAGAAAAAATACGCCAGGCCTCAGTACTTTTTCCTGCACGTTTTACTGTTCACTACTATTCACGGTTTGATTGGAATGTTCATAACTTGTCGCTCGGGTGTCCGTTTTGGATGATACACATATCGTTGGAAATATTATTCGATACTCTATGAAATGGTGGGTCATAATCTAAGACATTCCACACGAAAAATTTATAGTTCATTCTAGAAGATAGAACCCAACACGTTTACGCACAAAATTTCAACAAAAAATTTCCCGGGGTATTACATCATCCCGCCTTGGAAACATCCATCCTTGAATGACGCTAGACATGCCAAGATTTGATAGGGAATATAGAATACAGCTAAAACCATTCATTAGACTCATCAACACATCCTTTCTCACTCTGAATGCAACATAGAATGCATAAATTCAAGAAACTACCGCTGAACATATAATAAATGACAGCTGAACTGCTGCAACTTTTATGAAAAGTGCATGATTTAGGAAAGAACGATACTTTTGGCTTGATCAGAGTTCGCGGAAAATAGGTGCGGGTACTTGGATCGAATATCCGCCTTAGCTTCCCAAGTTGCACCCTCAACAGATTGGTTTTACCACAACACCTTGACCAAGGGAACTTCTTTGTTCCTTAGTCTTCAGACACTGAAATCAAGAATCTCAACAGGAATCTCATCAAAAGAAAGATTTTCTTGAATGTCAGCACTCACAGAGGAATCCACCACCATAGCATCGCTAATATACTTTCTAAGCATGGAGACATGGAATATTGGATGAATGGAGGACAACACGGAAGGCAACTCGACCTCATAAGTTACCTTACCAACACGGCTAAGAATTTTGTAAGGACCAACATAACTGGGACTAAGCTTCCCCTTCTTTTCAAATCTCTTCACCCCTCCCTCATGGGTGAAATTTTTAAATACACTAGGTCACCAACTTCAAACTCAAGGTCTCTCCTTCTAACATCCGCATATGACTTCTGACGACTCTGCACAGTTTTCAACCTTTCCCTAATCAACTTAACTTTTTCCATAGACTCAAATATCGAATCAGGATCACTCACAGCCGCTTCACCCACCTCGAACCAACTTATGGCTGATCTACACTTCCTCCCATATAAGGCTTTAAATGGAGCCATGCCAATACTAGAGTGGAAACTGTTATTGTAAGAAAACTCTATCAACGGTAAGTGATCATCCCAACTTTCCTTAAAGTCAAGTGCATAAGCTCTCAACATATCCTCTAAGGTCTGGATGGTCCGCTCATCCTGACAATCGGTCTACGGATGAAAAGAAGAACTCAAAAGCACTTGGGTACCAAGACCCTTCTGAAAAGCTTTCAAAAATTGCGAAGTGAACTGAGTACCCCTATCCGAAATGATAGACAAGGGAACTCCATGCAGTCTAACTAGCTCTCGGATATACAATCTAGCATAATCCTCAGCAGTATATAAAGTATGAACAGGCAAGAAATGAGCAGACTTAGTCAATCTATCAACCACAACCCAAATGGAATCATGATGGCGTCGGGAAGAAGGTAAACCTCACGAAGTCCATATTTATCTCTTCCTACTTCCAGGTGGGAACACTAAACTCTTGCATCATACCACCAGGTCTTTGGTGTTCAACCTTAACCTGTTGGCATGTTACACACTTAGCTACAAATGCTGCTATATCTTTCTTCATGCCACTCCACTAATAGATTTCCCACAAGTCTCAGTACATCTTGGTGGCACCAGGATGAATAGAATATCGTGCCCCATATGCTTCAACCATAATCCTCTATATCAGATCATCAACATTTGGGAAACACAATCTACCCTACAATCTCAACACACCATCTCCCCCTTGGGAGAAAACCTCTACTTTTTGGTCCTTAACTGACTCCTTCAGTCTAACCAAACTAGCATCTAAGTATTGCTTTTCCTTCACTTCCAAAACCAAGGAGGATTCAAAACTACTCTGAACCCCTATACTATCTTCAGCAGAGTCAAACAACCTAACCCCCAATCTAGCCAAACTATGTACATCATGAGCCAACTCTTTCTTACCTTCTACCACATGCGAAACACTACCTATGAACACTCTATTTAGGGCATTTGCCATAACATTGGCCTTGCTCGGATGGTATAACACACTCATATCATAGTCCTTTAACAATTCTAACTATCGTCTCTGCCTAAGATTCAATTCTTTCTGGGTAAACACATACTACAGACTCTTATGATCAGTGAAAACATCAACATAGAGACCATACAAATAGTGTCTCTAGATTTTCAAAGCAAACACAACAGCAGCCAACTCAAGGTCATGGGTGGGGTAATTTTTCTCATGGGATTTTAACTGTCTAGAATCATAAGCTATCACCTTACCCTTCTGCATCAATACACAACCCAACCCAACTCTCGAAGCATCACAGTACACCACAAAACCATCAACACCATCAGGCAAAGTCAAAACAGGGGCTGAAGTGAGTCGAGTATTCAACTCCTGAAAACTATTCTCACAAGATTCAGACCACAAGAACTTCACTTTCTTTTGGGCCAACCGAGTCATAGAAGACTATAGAGGAGAAACCCTCAATAAAATGGCAGTAATAGCTAGCTAAACCCAAGAAACTTCAGTTATTAGTCAGAGAAATAGGTCTAGGCCAATTTCTAACAGCTTCGGTCTTTTGGGGATCAACTCTAATGCCATCGGAAGAAATGATATGACCCAGAAAAGCAACTGACCTTAGCCAAAACTCACACTTACTGAACTTGGCAAACAACTTGTGATCTCTAAGGGTTTGCAAGATAGTTTAGAGATGATTAAAATGTTTATCCTCACTACGGGAGTACACCAGTATATCATCGATGAACACTATGACAAACATATCCGGATATGGTTTGAATATTTGCAGTAACAGCTTGGGCCAGAGCCTAAAAGGCTGCCCAAAATTTAGCATGAGACACGTTTTCATTCAATGGGTCAGTGGGTTGAGGTTGCTGACCATTATTATTTCTTCTCGCTCGATGTAGAGGCATATTTCTAAAAGAGAAGAGCACGAATCAATAGAAGAGAGAGACACTTTAAGCATGATAGACTTCTGAAAGAAAGAATCACACTTTTTTTCTAAAATGTCTTGTAGCCTCTTACTCATAGATGTGGCGCGCTACACACTGATGATCAAGACTCTACTTAATGCGGCTTGTCAGACTCCCTAAGATACCTTAAAACCTTTGGATCTGATATCAAATCTGTAAAAAATGGGTCCCGGAGCATCACACGGTGCTTGAGGCTACGAGTAGCCCCAAGCTAACCCTTTGAGCCATTTTTATTCAGTTCAACACAAATCAATGGGGTTTCCATAAATAACCCTCAATTATCAATAGAGTAATCATCATCCAAGAATAAAAGAATTTCAGAAAGATAACAAAATATGACTTATTAGTCAACTCCCAACATCTATACTAGTCTGACAAGCCTTTAAGAAAACCAATGAAACTAGCAAGCCATTGAGACATGCCCCAATTGACTCCTACTCAATTATCAAATGTAAGCAATTCTATGAAACCAACATCAGACATCACGTCCTTGAAACATGAGGACTCACTACAACAGAGAATGTAGAACAACATGCCCGAAGAATCACTGTTGAACCTGGAATTGAGCAGCTGAACCTACATTCTGAGAAAATGTAGCCCACATCCGAAGATATAGGTCAGTACCATGGAAAAGAACCGAGTATATGGGGGTGTATGTAGTTGTATAAACATCATCATCATAAATATTTATAAGAAATATGCAGGATGTATGAAAGACTCACATAGCTCAATAAAAATCATCATAATCATGAGAGGATGAAATAAGTATAATAACGCATGTGAGTCATCATATAATTTGTCTATCACTTTCAGTTCATCAAGAATATCAATTCTCATAGTGTAAATATCATTTAAATATTTTGAAAGAATAACATTCACAATTCCACTTTCAAATCACTTCACCGTTCACCATAGACACAAGGAAACACACACACACTGGGAGATCCTATAACCTACATATATCATGTGAGCTACATGGAGTCCAACGTACAACCCATGTTGGAGAGAGCCGTCCTATCCTTGCCATCGAAGTAGGACTTCTAATGTCAATCGAAAAACACTAGTGATCACTAAATAAATCAGCCTCAGGCTCACATCCTACGGGGGCACGTAGTTCTAGGGAAGTAAGGTCACTTTATACCTCCCACTCGGTGCTAAAGATTACTCCTGGACTTAGCTCAGAAATTTAAATCAGCCTCAGGTTCACATTAAAGAAAATCCACAATAAACACTTCAACAATTTTCATCGGGAGCCAATTTACTACCCCTTTATCATAATCAATAAAAACGGGGATTTCTTTCACAGTCGAGTTCAAAATAACTCATTCACAACCAAAAGGTCAAATTATTCAAAACATCTTAAATATTCAACATCGTGCTTATAACATACATTTTCTCAAGAACACAATTTCAAATGGGGTTCGCGACCCAAATATCAAAATCATGATAAATATCGTTCAAGGTTCATGCTTTATATCACCACATATGTAAATTCATCTTTCAAAATCATAAACATCAAAATTTCATAATAATAATCATAAGATATGGGTTCATACTTCAAATTCATAAAAAAATCAAATAAAAATCATGCCTTTGTAAAGAAAATTACTTTTGGGCACAAGAATGAAAGAGAGTTCTTGTTGAAAAACCCCACATACCTTGAATGATGAACTTTAGATCGATAATCATTTTTGAGATATTAATCGTGCCTTTGAATGATGGTTCTTGGAGTTCTTGAACTAGGTACTTGGAATCTTGAATAAATTTGCAGAATTAATGGTGAACTTTGGAGGTTCTTGAAGTTGGATGTAGGAGCTTAGGGTTTTCTTTTTGAGGGAATTTGATGAAATATAACATATAATGCTTCTAATAAGCTTTAATATAGGGTTTGGACGGATTTTGGGTGAGGGGGGATGACCAAAACTCCCCTAAAAATCAAATAATTCTCGAATCTGTCCTTTGGTGGACTGTTTTGATAATATGAAGTAGATCAACCATAACGTTTTACTCCGATATCCAAATTGGATGAAACCAATTTCATTAGAAAGAGGACTCTCATATATTTCCGTTGATATATAGTATCTCACCCCGATCATTTTGTACGAGGAGTTGTGATCGTTTGAAATTGACCTAAAAATTCACCTTTGATAGGCTGAAGTAGATCGACCATAACTTTTTGCTCTGATAAACAAATTAGATGAAACTAATTTCATCGAAAAGAGGACTCGCAGAGATTTACGTTGATATATAGTAGATCACCCAGATCATTATGTACAAGGATTTATGATCGTTTAAATTTGAACCAAAAATACGCCAGGCCTCAGTACTTTTTCCTGCACATTTTAGTGTTCGCTACTATTCACGGTTCGATCGGAATGTTTATAACTCGTTGCTCGGGTGTCCGTTTTGGATGATCCAAATATCATTGGAAATATTATTAGATAATCTATGTAATGGTGGGTTATAATCTAAGATATTCCACACGAAAAATTTATAGTTTATTCTGGAAGATAGAACCCAACACGTTTACGCACAAAATTTCAACGAAAAATTTCCCGGGGTATTACACTATGGTGGTATGTAGTTTCTGGGACTAGGATACACTAAAAACACTCCCCTTGGTGCTAGATACTACTCAAAAAATCATACTATTGCTCATAATAATATGTAATTTACTATAAAATAACCATATGTGCTGATAAGTTTGAAAACCACAATATATATTATTTCTATTTCATATCATAAGTACATATGTGAATTTATATTAAAAATGAAAATGTAAGTCCAAATTTCTTGTAAACTAAATAAATCATGCTAAAATCATATAAGTTTACAAACTTATGTAATTTCATGCCAAGAACACAAAAATTCAACTTATAAGATCAACCATACAAGTTACAACATGAGCAAAATCATAAATTCCTTCAATAAATGCCATGAGAAAAATGTTCTTAGGCACAAGCGTAAAAGGAAACCCTTGTTCAAACACCACATACCTCAGCTTATAAATTTATTGGAGGAATATTTGAGTTGGGAGCCCCTTGAAGGTGAATTTTGAAAGAAACTCTTGTTTGAGAGTTCTTAAGAGTTTGAGAGGAGAGTATCAAAGGATTTGTATTTATAGAATGTGGGAAAACATGATTTTATTATATATAGGGTAATTTAGGACATATATGACCGTTTTACCTAAAAAGTAGAATGAAATTGGATTTTAGCACCACCGTCACCTATGGCGTGACACGGCCTTATCGCGGTGCGCAACTAGTATCTCATTGACTTAAAAAAGAGCATAGATTTCATTTCATTCCACTATCGCTAACCCATCTGGTTCACTCATGAAAATGCAGATAACTTTTTACTCCGGTGCTAGATTAAGGAAACATTTGATGCATTAGAAAAAGGACTCAAATAAATTTATTTTTTGGTGTTGATTTCAAAAACTCTACATATTCTAGAAGTTATACTCATTTAAAGTTTACCATTGTAGGATCAAAGACTAACACTCAATCAATAAAAAATTCTCTTAACTTAACTTTGCTCTAAATATTTTCTATGACCATTCTTCACATAGAAAGAAGTTGGAACACCAAGTAAATGATCTGGCATTTATCTATGGTCAAAATATTGATTTTTTGGCCTTTAAACATGTGACAAATGGTTAGAAAATAATCTAGGAGTTTATGGGGTGTTATACTATCTCCCCATTTGAATTATTCGTCCTTGAATGAATACTGATATTAGAATGAAAAGAATATAGTTACTAACCTCAAATTTAATTTCTAAAATTGATCATGTTTTATAGCTAGAGTCACCTTTTGACGGAGTACTAACCCGATTGATACTTATGGAGCATGAATATATACATTGGAATCATATGAAAAAATATAGACATGAAATTATAAGAGTTCATTTGTCACGACCCAAATCGGGGCTTGGCTGTGACGGGCATTTCAAGTCCATCGAGGACTGGGAACCACCCCCTTTACCTAACCATACCAAAGATAGCACACCTAGAAGGAGCTAAAATCTGAGCATATAACAAGGTAGAAAGATAATGAATCAAACTCAAAGTCAACTTCAAGTATCAGCATCGATACCCAATCCACAGTAATATCCACAAAGCCTCTAACAAACTTGAAAAATAATCTACATCGGGACATGTGCTCGACTCTGATAGTGACAATGATAATGGTAATGTAAACTCTTCAATTCTAGTGTATGATAGGACATTGATGAAATGACCATTCTTCCAAGGAATGAATGGTCACCACTTCACCACCAATAATTAAAGAATTGAGTCAATCCACCTAACACTACCTAGAAAAAGTAGAAGTATCTTTGGTGCCTGCACCTTGTGGGGATATAGTGTTCGGAGATGGTTAGTGGGTTGACCACTAGTATGTAACTCAGGGATAGGGGATAAAATAATTCCATGATCTATATTTCAAAATAATTCAAAACAAATGCATACAATCATATATATATATATCTATATCTATATATAAGCATATCATGCCAGGATAGGTTACAAGGGTTAACATGATGTAAACTTTATCTTGGACTATGTAGCTCAACCATCATAAACCGACAGCCATAGGCTGAACTATCATAAATTGGCACCCACGGGCTATATGGGTTCAACTCGCCCTACTAAAAAGGCCCCAGTGTGTGTTAATTGCATGAACTAGAGGTATCAAGAAAGACCAAGGAATTCCCCAACCCCACGCTAGTCCAAGATACAGATATATCAATAGTGTAAAACATGAACACATGTCATTAAGAACAAAAACACATCGGCAAACATGAATTGCTAGTACAAGTCATCCAATACTCATACCTTTACAGCTTTGCTACATAACCCCTATTAATCCCAATTTAAAGAAAGTTTAACATAACCAATTTATTAACCAATGACATGTCAGACCCCGCAAAATCCTAAGCTCAACTCAGTCTTTTAAGCTTGCTAAGGGGTCCCAAACTTAAAATTTTTTAGCTAATTATCCAAACTTAGTGTCATTTTGGCCTTCATAAGTTGGAAACTCTATTTCAAGACCTCTATGACCTTAAAATACCAATATTTAGGTTGATTCATGATCAGGAATGTCAGTAGGTATTCCCGAATGAGTTTTGGATTTTTCATACCTCATTTGAACTATGTTTAGAAATCCAAAATAGTGTGTTGATGCGATCTCAGCACGGCGCGGTGGCCATCTTGTTGATAAATAATTTTTCTTGGCTACCAGTGGCAAATTCTAGTGAACCGATATGGAATCAATGTGTCACATTGACCATCTCATCAATGCCAATTACACGGTGTGTCAATCTGCACGTCGACAGTTTAGTTTTCAGTTATTAAAAAGCCACTTCCTCAGGGGTAATAGGGTCTTTTTTCCCATATTTATTAGCACCCAAAATACAAGATTAAGACTATTTAGAGGCTAAATTTATTCATTATTCTCAAATTTCTCAAGAATCAAAACCCTAGGGGGATCAATTTCAAATTAAGAACTCAAGAAACCACCACCAACCTTTCAAAATTCAGGCACTAAGGTATGTGAAGTGTTCATCCACCTTTGGAGTCCAAGAAACTCTTTTAAAATTTAAGTTAATTTATTTCATGGATTTCTTGTTGGATCTTAAATGTATTCTTGATTATGATATTAATGGTGATCTAACTCCATGATTTGTCCTAAGTTTCATGCAAACTAGCTAATTGTGAATTGGTCCTCATGAACTTCATGTTAGATTCTTGAGTTGTAAGTTGAATGTAGAATTCTTGATAGTACTATATGTATATTGATATGTGAAATACTCATGCTTCTCAAGTGTTTGTCAAAATCCCAATGTGTATTGACTATCCTAAGCATAACATGCTATTATTTGAATTTAATATTGCACAAGACCGATGTATATCAAGTGTTTGACAGAAATGCCTAAGTGAATGTATATTAGTAAGCTAGTACTATTATGTTACTAAAGTCTTGTAGTGATTTGTTTTTCAGCTATTGAGTCTTGGGGGTATTTAATACTTGACAATTTAGCTGTATACCTAGATCCAGTGTTAGTTACAGAATAGTATTCAGCCATGTCACAATCAGTTAAATTCAGTTAGTTGTAGAACTCAAGGAAACTTAGTAGTACTCAGTCAGCTAACAAAATTCAACAGTATTTCGTTAGTCCATGGAACTCAGTGAACTCAATTCAATTCAGTTAAATAGTATGATTAGAAATTGTTCAGTCTATCTTAGAATAATTTAGAAATCAACCCAGTGTTTATTCAGTAGGGAGTAGGATTCAGCACCGAATGAACCCAGGGATGGGGAGTCACCTGCTAGTAAGGGTTGTAAGCCTTATAAGCAGTCCTTGTATTCTAGAATTACATAGCCAACATAGGTTGAGACATCAACCTACCAGTAGAGGGTTGATGAGGTGATCTACCTGCCAGTTGAGGGTACCACCATTCTCGTTTAAAGCACCTGCCAGATGAGGGTAACTCAGTTTGTCTTTACCCGTGGCACGAAATTGACACCCTTCTAACTGGGGTTACAAGTTGGACCCTAATATATTTAGAAAGAGGCATGTGGGTTATATGATTACCTCCCGCAGTCTCAATTTCAGTTCCAATCTCAGTACAAAACTTAGCATAGTTCCATTTTCAGGACTGTCATATATAGTCATTTAGTTATTAGTAATTCAGTATCAGTAGACTCAGATATTAGTTAACCAGTATTCCGACTCAGTATCCAATTTTATCATAATCTCAGTTATAATTTATGTATTCATACATGTATTCTCATTCAGTTACATTCAATTTATTCAGTCAGTATTATTCATGCATATGAACCCATACATTTCAACCTACCTCACTTTGCATACTAGTATATTTAAAGTACTGACGCATACTTTTCTCTTGCTTTATGATGTCTTATATCATAGGTTCAGTCACAAGGGCTCCCGATCATCCCTAACAGTTATAGATTTTCTATAGTCAGAGTTAGTGGTGAGTCCTCATAGTTTGAGGACATGATTATTATTTCAGTATTTTAGTTTATTTTAGTAGCTGGAGTTAGTTGGGGACTTGTCTCATCAACACCATATTTCAAACAGTTTAGAGGCTTTTTAGACTAGAGCATTTTCAGACAGATGTCTCTATTTTGGTATTGTTATACTGTATTCAATTTTATTTTAGTATTGAACCTTATGGATAGTTTTTGCTTAATTTCAGCATATTTACAGCATTATTATTCAGTTATTACAGCAGGTACCAGTCATGAGTTAGCTTGTGGTCCTTCTTGATTATGAGTATCGTGTAGAGTTTGGGGTACAAACTCAGGGAGTTACAAACTTGGATCAGAGCCTAAGGTTCAACAGATTTCTCGGAAGTCTAAAAGCCACATCTAGTAGAGTCTTGTGCATGGGTGTGTAGTTGCCACACTTATGGACGAGAGGCTACGAGATGTTTTAGGAAACGTTTCCCTTCTTTTAGTATTCATGTCATATGAGTGAGCATAAGCTCCAGTTAAACTCTCAGTCTAATTTATCTCTTTCTTATGATTTTAAAACATGCCTCCTAGAAAAGCTAATGGAAGAAGAGATGAAAAATGACAACCTTTTCCACCCATTCAGGTAGATCCCCTGAATGAGCATGTCTCTCACGATGAATTCATAGCTTCTTTCACTACGCTGTCTTATTCAGTAGTTTCTCAAAATAATTTGTAAACTACTATCAAATATATGTTATTGACTTGCCTTCAGCAGGGTGAGGGAGGGGAGTATAGGAAATATAAGGGGGCTAGAATGAATAATTCTAAGCCACGATCAATTTGTCGTAATCGCTCCCAATTCCGTCAGAGATTCTTAGCCCCAGTTCCATCTTTAGTCAGGGTGCCAGTACTCAAGTTTAAGAATGATAGTCAAAATGGGGCATCAGGCTTTAAGTCACAAGGTAGGGAAAAGGGTATTCGTACTAATCCGCTTTGCAGAGGATATGGTAAGAACCATAAAGGAATGTGTAGGGCTGGTAGTTATGTATGTTTTTGATGTGGTAAGCTAGGCCATATGATACAGGACTGTAAAGTAGTAGCTCAGAGGGGAAAGGATTTACGCCAACAGGGTTAATTCGATCATCCTTCAGCTCAGTCTGGTCACCTGAATTAGTAGGGTGCCACTTCCAGTACCACCAGTGGGTAGCGCCCAAATAGGCTTGATCCACTTCATTCCTGACAAGGAAATAAAAGTTCTCCTAATATGGTTAATGGTACGATACAAATCTTTCATTTACATGTATATGCCTTGTTACATCCAGGGGTTTCTCTATCTTTTGTTACTCCTTACATAGCGGTCAACTTTCAAGTCAGATTAGAAATCTTAATAGAACTTTTCTTAGTGCCACCCCGAGTAGGTAGATCTATTACAGCCAGACGAGTATAGAAATTGCTTGGTTACAGTAATAGAGTAGAGAATTCCTTCAGTTAATTTCAGTAATAGATTCATCCCATTTCAGTTAATTAAGGAACCAATCCTTGGATGAAAGGGTAGTACCTCAGTTTCAGTTTATTTAAGTTTAAATCTCTAGATTAAAATAGTAGAAAAAAAGTAGAGAATTCTAAGTTAGTCAGTGTTGAGGCTGCTACATGATGATTGTTGGAGCAATAGAAAGCTAAGAATTATGTATCGAAAGAAAGTACTAGAAGTGGAACTTACATTATCAGGTATAGTCCTTCAGAATGAGTTTAGTGTTTATAAGTATTGTTATATTTCAGACGCTAGAGTAACGTGGTTTTAGTTTGGTTCAGAGTTTATTAAGTTATTTAGAGACACAGAATAATGGCATTAATCTAAGGGGGAGATGGTAGAATAAGTAACCAAGTCAGTATTTCAATTTTTAATATTAATATCTGTATGTGTAGAAAGGCAGCGGGAAGGCATGATGCCTAACCCATCCTTACTTCGGTGCAAAGTTTCATACTTCAGCTATCACGATATCTACTCATGCCTTATATTTCATATCTATGATTATAGATCGTATTAGTGCACATCATAAAAAATCATGCATGCTTACAATTCCTAGTATAAGGAGTTCAAGATCACGCAGTGTTACGCATCATGTTCTATAAACATAGGAACTTCAAGATCAGGTCTTTCAATTCATGACTCATGTACTCATGTCATGCCTTACGGCATGCTCAGTTCCCATGACTTATGCTGTACTCCTAATAGTCAGTTAAATTCAGATTTCATCATGTAAATCCTCATTTTAGATTTCTCGATAAAATCTAGGATGTTGATGTCCTATTCCCCAGGCCCCAGTTAAGTGTCAAGTTTGGTATAGTTCCATTCATGCTTCAGGTCCTCATTTTTTAACCTTGTATGAACTCTTCTTCTGAAATACTACAGTAATGAGCAGTTGCTTAGAAGAGAGAGAGAGAGTAAATGTTTCATTATAAGAAAAGATTATTGCATGCAAGTTTTATACGAGGCTGTAGTTATAAATATAGGATTGAATGCCTTGTTGGTGAGTAAGTGGATATATGCATTTCTCATAGTTATGAGAACCCAGTATTCATTTCAGTACAGTCTTAGTTACCTTCATAGGTACAACTTCAGTCCCAGTCTCAGTTCGGCAATTAGATCAGTAGCTCAGTTTAATTTCAGGTTTCCTTGATCATAACATACAATTATCAGCTATATAGTAATCAATATTTCAGTACCTTAATTTACAGTCTATTTCAGAATCAAGTTGTATGTTTGGTCTTACATTCTCAAATAATACAATTTTCACGAATTCATGCTCAGTCATCTCATGTTACTCAGTCAGTCCTTACCTTATAAGTATAATACTCTACTGTTCCAATCCAATTATTTAGACTAAGTATCATTCAATATTGCATTACTAAATATTCATCTATCAGCCATTAAGATAATCAGATAAGTTAGTAAGTTTATGCACTCGTGCTCAAAACCTATGTGAATATTCTCAGTAGTCTCAGGTGATGTGTTGTACTAAGGTGGAGATCATAGTTGAGAGAGTATTCAAGGGATTTGTCTAATCTTAAAAATGTATAGTTGCAATACATAAGGCTTAGTTACTTCATCTTAGATGACGTTTCGTAGGTGTCTACTTATATTATAAAATTTTATCCAGGATGCAATTTTCTTATTCAGTTGTTTTATTCAGTCCATGTGAAGATTCCTTGCTTCCTAAAGTCACTAGAACTCTATAAAAAGAGTGTCAAGGAAATTCTCCAGTCGAGTTTAAGTTTTTGGCATGAGTTAATTCGTAAAGCCATTAATTCAGTTTAGCAGTCATAAAGACAAATTATTATGGTTTGGTTTCCCATATTTCCATCTCGTCACACTATCCGAGGTCTCATGAATGTAACTTTTCCAAGGTAGAGCAACCATGTGGTTACAAGTTCAGTTCAGTTAAGATATCATGCCTTAGTTTTAGAACCCCAATATTTAATCAAGATTTAGTTCGTAGGTGCCCTGTGCATCATCTCATCTTTCCTTAGTATCGCAGCCAAGTCAACATTTTTTAGGGGAGATAATGTCCCAAGAGGGAGATGCACTATAATCCCCTAAGCTTTCAGGACATAAACATTCCATCTTCTCTTTATAATGAATACAATTTGGAGTAGTAGGATCTCATAGGTGGACCTTCAAGTTCAAATCTCAGCCATAAGCCATGTATTTAGGGACTCAGTTCAGTTCATAATATTCAATTCATGTATCATGTTTCAGGCTCAGTTATGTTCTCATATTTCTGTTCATGTGTGTTTAGTAAACAATCTTGAGTTTGAGATCGGTGATTTTGTATCCCTGAGAAGTTTTCCCATGAAGGAAGTGAAGAGTCTCTACAAGAAAAGAAAACTTAGTCCTCGATATGTCGGTCCTTACCAAATTCTTGATCGCTTTGAAAAAATTGGTAGCTTACGAGCTTGAGTTGCCTTCAGACTTAGATTCAGAGCATCCATCGTTCCATGTCTCCTTGGTAAAGAAATGCATAGGTGACTCAGCAGTCGTAATCCCTATAGAGGGCATAGATGTTTAGAAAAGCCTCTCTTATGAAGATATTTCAGTCTAAATCCTTGACTATCAGATTCGCAGACTGAGGTACAAAGAAGTTCCTCTAGTAAAAGTTCTTTGGCAGAATTAGTCCGTTGAGAGAGCTACTTTGGAGGTAAAAGTAGACATGCAGACCAAGTACCCTCATATTTTCTCCGTAAACTCAGACTCAACCCAAGCTCAAAGTTTTCCTTTGAATTACTCACTCTCATGTTTAGATATAGCTACCAATGTAGTATCAATTGACATTGCATACTCAGTCAAACATTCACTAATCAGTTCAGTCATGTACTCAAGCATTAGACATGCATGTTCAATATATAAACTCAGCTTATCAGTAATCACTATCATGCATTCATGAATCATGATCAGCTAGATACTTATGCATCAGATATGCTTGTTTAATATAATAATTCAGTATATCAGTAATTTCTATCATGGAATCATACTTCAGTTGTGCATGTACAATGTATAAATCCATTCTATCAGTATTCTTAGTTTAATCAGTCTCATTCGATGATAAATGTTCCCAAGGGAGAGATATTATAAGACCCCACAAAATCCTAAGCTTAACTCAGTCTTTTAAGCTTGCTAAGGGGTCCAGACATAGAAAATTTTTGTCAAGTATTCAATCTTAGAATCATTTTGGCCTTCGTAAGTTGGCAACTCTATTTCATGACCTCTATAGCCTTAAAATGTCAATTTTTAGGTTGATTCATGATTAGAACTGTTAGTAGGTGTTCCGGATGAGTTTTTGATTTTTTTGACCTCATTCGAACCACGTTTAGAAATCTAAAACAATGTATCAACGCGATCTCGGTGTGGTGCATTGGCCATCACGTCGATCAATAATTTTCCTTGGGGCTCTAAGTAGCAAATTCCATCCAACCAATGCATAATAAACATAGCGCGTTGGCTATTGTATCAATACCAATGATGTGGTGCATCGATCTGTGTATTGACAGTGCAGTTTTCATTCATTAAAAAGCCGCATTTTTAAGGGTAATAGGGTCTTTTTTTCCATATTTATCAGCACCCAAAACATAAGATTAATCCCGTTTAGAGGCTAAATTCATTCATTTTTCTCAAATTTCTCAAGAACAGATACCCTAGGGGGATGAATTTCAAATTAACTCAAGAAACCAGCACTAATCTTTTAGAATTCAGGAACTAAGCTATGTGAAGTGTTTATCCAAGGGTATCCTTCTACCCTTAGAGTCCAAGAAACTCTTTTAAAATTTAAGTTAATTAGTTTTATAGTTTTCTTGTTGGATCTTGAATGTATTCATGATTACGATGTTAATGGTGATCTAACTCCATGATTTGTCCCAAGTTTTATGCAAACTAGTTAATTGTGAATTGAACTTTATGAACTTCATGTTAAATTCTTGAGTTGCAAGTTGAATGTAAAATTCATGGTAGTACTACATGTGTATTGATATGTGAAATACCTATGCTTCTTAAGTGTTTGTCAAAATGCCTATGTGAATTTACTAACCCAAGCATAACATGATATTATGTGAATTTAATCTGGCACAAGCCCAATGTATATCAAGTGTTTGACAAAAATGCCTAAGTGAAAGTATTGTTTGTAAGCTAGTACTATTATGCTACTAAAGTCATGGAGTTATTTTTTTTTCATGCTATTGAGTTCTGGGGGTATTTAATACCCTAAAATTTAGCTGCATACCTAGAGCCAGTGTCTGTTACAGAATAGTATTCACCATATCATGATCAGTAGAATTTAATTAGCTACAGAACTCAGGGAAACTCAGTAGTACTCAGTCAGTTAACAAAATTAGTAGTATTCCGTCAGTACACGAAACTTAGTGAACTCAGATCAGTCCAGTTAAAAACTATGATCAGTAATAGTTCAGTCCAACTTAGAATAGTTTAGAAATCAGCCCAGTGTCTATTCAGTTAGGAGAAGGATTCAACACTGAGTGAACCCAAGGATGGGGACTCACCTACCAATAAAGGGTATGAGCCTTAGAAGCAGTCCTTGTGTTTCAGTTCTACGTAGTTAGCGTAGATTGAGACATCAACCTACCAGTTGAGGGTTTATGAGGTGATCTACCTACCAGTTGAAGGTACCACCATTCTCATTCAGAGCACCTTCTAGATGAGGGTGACTCATCTTGTCTTTACTCGTAGCACGGTATTTATAAAGGGGTATGTCAGTTATATAATTACCTCCCACAGTCTCAGTTTCAATTCCAATCTAAGAATAGAACTCAACACAGTTCTATTTTTAGGACTGTCAGATACAGTCATTCAATTATAAGTAATTTAGTATGAGTAGACTCAGATATTAGGTAAACAATATTCAGACTCAGTATCCAGTGTTATCACGATCTCAGTTAAAGTTTATGTATTTATGCATGTATTATCATTCTGTTACATTCATATTATTCAGCCAGTATTGTTCATGCATATGAACCCATACATTTCTACCTACCTCACTTTGCATACCAGTAAATTCAAAGTACTGACACATATTTTTCTCTTGCGCTATGATTTTTTCTATCATAGATTCAGATGCACGGGCTCTCGATCATCCCTATCACTTATAAATTTTTAGCAGTTAGAGTTAATGGTGAGTTCTCACAGTGTGAGGACATGATTATTATTTTAGCATTTCAGTTTATTTCAGTAGCCGGAGTTAGTTGGGGACTTGTCCCATCAACTTTATATTTCAGACAGTTTAGAGGCTTTTCAGACTAAAGCATTTTCAGACAGATGTTTCAATTTTGGTATTTTTATACCGTATTCAGTTTTATTTCAGTATTTAACCTTATGGAAAGTTTCCGCCTATTTTCCACATACTTACAACATTATTATTCAGTTATTACAACAGGTACCAGTCATGGGTTAGCTTGCGGTCTTTTGAGATTATGAGCACCGTGTGGCATCCGGGGTATAGACTCGGGACCTCACATGAACCAACCATTAAGGCACACTATGGGTATTTCCATACCTATACAGTTGCAAGCTTATCTCTATGCCATAAAAATCACATTAACATGGAGGAATACCTCGACCCCTTTGAACATTAAATCAAAATATGCCAACAAGTCCTTTCAAAATCTATGTTGATTGTTTAATCATTTATATAATGCAATAACATAGGTGGATAAGTCAAACCAAGTGAAAATTTCACCAATCAAAGCCATATACACAAGTGGGAAAACCAGTTCCAAATTTAAAACATCAATTTGGGGAAAACCATAGCCCCTTAGTTTCTTCATCATCCATGCACCCCAAAAGATCAAAAAAATTAATAAAGTATAAATAATGCATAATAAACCATGGGAAAACAATTTGAGGATCAACCATGTCAAAACCCTCAACCACATCAAAACCTACATTCAAATCCATACAATATAATCATGAAAATTCCATGCTTTTCATAAAATAAAAATTGGGGAAGAGTAACATGCTTGGAATACCCAAATTTATTGGGAGAAATCAACCCTTGAGCCCTTAGATGTAATACCCCATAAGATCCTAAGCTTGGTTCAGTTGTAGTGCATTGTTAAGGGATCCAAGGCTTGAAAATTTCACAGAGTGTTAAGGACTTAGTCATTTTAAAAACCCCTAAACTTCATGGATTTTTATTTTGGTCTTCACGACCTCGAGATATTTGCCTTTGAGCTGATTTATTTTTAGGGAGGTTAATAGTATGTCTAGGGAGAGTTTTGGAAATTTTTGATGAGGTTTGGGACGTGTTTGGATAGCTGAAACACTGAGCCAACATGATAAGCCCGCGGTGCATTTGTCTCTCCCATGGGGGTGGAATCCACGGTCCGTTGCTTTCTCCCTCAAAGTAAGTGACATGACGCATTGATTTCTCCCTTAGAGAGAGAGAGAGAGACAGCACGTTGCACCCTTCCGTCCAACCCTTTGATGAATGAAATCAAGGGGCAAGTAAGTCTTTTACCATCAACCCAATTCATCCATAACAAGATTTGGGGCATCCATAGGGGCATTATTTTCCATTTTCTCTCAAAATTACTCTCAAGAAACCCTGCTTCTTTCAAAGAACAAAACTCAAGCTCTTTCTTCAAGAATCCAAGGGTTCAAGCTCCCATGTCCAAGAAATCTTCAAGAACCTAACAATTTTGGTATGTGAGTATTCATCAATGGGTTTCTTTCATCCATAGAGCCCCAAAACCTTTTCTTTGATAAAAATATGGGGTTTTTGTTTTATTATGTAGTTTACATATTCAAGATGGGTTAAATTCATGTCTTTTCTTAGTAATTGAACTTAGTTTCATGTCCACATAATATTCCATAAATGGTTAGGTTAATTCATGTTTTAAACTATAGTTTCCCATGTCATGTTCAAGTGAATTTCATGTCACAATATAAAATTGTGAATTTAGCCATCTAATTATGTTGTTTCCTCATGTTTAATACATTCCCATGTTTAAGTTCGAGATTCTCACTCGTTTGTTGAAATGTTCATGTTTGGGGTCTTTGAACTATTATTCCATACTATAGTTTTAAGTTTTGATATCATATTTTTATAATTATTCAATGCCGGCGGGTTATGAACACCCGATATCTATGTGTTTTACTTCATTTCAGATTTTTAAGTAATAAGTATGTTAATTCATGAATCTTATAATTGTACTCAAATATTTATGATCATGATGAGAACTATTAGAAATAATGTTCAGTTAAACTTAGTTCAGTTCAGTACCAGTTCAGTTTAGTTGGGAGTAGTATTTTGCACCGAGCGAACCCAGGGAAGGGGGCTCACCTGCCAGTAGAGGGTGTGATGTTTAGTAGCTGTCCCTGAGTTCCAGAACTATGTAGCCAATGTAGGTTTTATATGTCTTCCTGCCAGTTGAGGGTTAATGAATATCTCATAAGACCACCTGCCAGTGGAGGGTGACTTCCTGGTCATTCGGGACACCAATTTAGTGGATCCACATAACCACGTGTCAGTATCTATGGCACGGTACCGATGCCCTTCTAATTCGGGTTGCAGGTTGGACCTCGACTAGCTCAAATTGGGGCATATCGGTTATATGATACACTACTAGAAATTACTCCTATGGCAACAGTTCAAAAAGTGTTACAATATATACAAAAACTTTTGCCATAGACCTACCGTAATAGTTCACTAAGCATCCCATATGTGAGCGTTGCCATAGATCTGTAGCAACAGTTTTAGCAATAGTTTTGAGAATCGTCGCGATAGAATCATCTATAACAATGGTTATTCTTCCTTTTGATGCAAAATTATGTTTTTCAATTGTAACGGTTCAGAACTATTGCTATAGATCATCTGATGCAACACTTATTTTTTTTAATTACAACGGTTGCTAATTTATGCAATATATATTTGGTAATAGTTTGCAATCGTTGCCAGAACCCTATCGCAACAACTTTCTTATAATATTGCAATAATTTTTTAGACTATCATAACGGTTTTTAGGACCTAGTGGAATGGTATTTTGAAAGCTATTGCAACAGACTATAGGTGTTGCACCAACATAATAATAAAGCAATAAGAAATTAATTATATAATAATAAATATTACACTGAAATATAAAATAAATCAGATAGGAATACATTAATCAACTAATCGTAATGCAAAATATCCAACCTATACAAAAAGCAAATATACAATTTAATTTTATAATTCAAGAGTCGAGATAAGTTTACAAAAAGTTCTGAACGATCCCTTAAACATGCATTTCAGAAATACCCCCTGAAATCTTATCTAGTCATTCCTGTAACTTATCGTTATCATAGTCAGACATGCTTAATTCAATGGCTGATTTAATCTGCAAATACAAAGAGCACATTTATATGTGAACCCTATGCTGAAGTACACTGCTTGTATCAATATTGGTGCAAAAGGAAACAAGACAAAACATATTCACACCGTTCCTCTATGGACGTCTTCTGACCAGCACCATCAAGAATGACAGTATCATCCTTGGAGATAGTCACCTAAGAAAGAAAAAAGCATGAGTAGACTAAAAAAATAGGAAACAAAATAAAATCCCCCAGCAAGACTCACTAGAAATCCCAAACAAGAATTACATTGTGCAAAATTCTTATGCACTTACACTTTCAAAAGAGAATAGAAATATACAAAAGGAGAACCTACTATAGCCAAATGGCATAGCAAAACTACCTTTTTACAAGTTCCCAACATCTCTAACTCTACATTTTCAATGCTCAGTCAAAGCTATTCTATTACAACCTACCATACAGAAGAAAAGACAATGGTTAGGTGTCATCGAGACAAGCATCAACTATCTTACACATGAGCACAATAGAATATTTCTCACTTGGCCTCTAGTTAAAATAGCGAGATCTTGCAAATTGCATTTCCTATTTTCACCAAAGCCTGATGCTTTGATAGCAAAAACTTGTAAACATTCACCAATAATATATAATCACTGACCCGAGAAGTGTAAAAAGAAAAAGAAGAGAAAATATATCAGCAACATACCTTGATTCCAGCAAAAATCTTGTTCAAAATAAGAGTAGCAAGAGCTTTACTGCCCACATCTTCAGCCATAATTAAGAGGGGCTTTTGTCTCTGCATAGATAAAGTAAGAGTAATACAGACAACTCCATGGTCAATCTCATGGAAATCAAATTGATAATCTTAGAAAGAAGATTAGTTATCTTTTACTGGTCAAACAAAAGAGGAAGAGAATTACCTTCAGAGCTAACTCTAATGCTCTCACAACAACAATAACATTTGAGATCTTTTTAAAGAGATAATCAAAAGAAGACATATATAATGTGCTAACATTCCAAAAATGTAAATATAATAAACTTATAGGCAAAGGGGCAAATGTGATGCAGACATTTAAGGAACCAAAAGATATAAAAATGGAAGATAACACAACATAATTAATTCCTAAAGGCAACTACGCTGATGCAAAATATAAATTTAGTCATTATGGATATGAACATAGCACAAATAGTAAATTAATACCTTAAGGTATGATGTAAATATGAACTTAAATAAAAAATACAAAGGCAATGAGTTTAGATAACTCAATGGCACACACTTGTTATGGAACAATTTTCTTATGTCACTTTGCTCAATACTCCAATGGCATAATTTTGGGTAACCTACTTTATCAATGTCATTCATTTTTGTTAATGCACAAGAAAAATGCCAAATGGAATTGCGATAGTGCTATACACGGTTCAAGCCCTCTAATTATTAGATCAAAGCACCCATACATTGGGAAAGATTTATATGTAATAGAAAAGAACTCTTGCTCTTCTTAACACACTTCCACATCCTTCAAGTGCATCCTTTCTTTCCCTTTCAAAGCCAACACGCTTATTTATTTCTAGATTTTTTTAAAAATACATAACGATTTGGTCGAGTTACAGGTAAAGCAAAAGAAAAGTTTACTGTGAGACTATCTACATAATCGCCAGCCCTCAATGTTTTCAAAAAATCCTCAAATTAACTGATTTTTATCATTAATGGAAACCTTATATATGCAACCACAATAGGAGATAATATTCTTTGAATAAACTAATAGATTGGATGTAAATTATGCATATAAGATTAAATAATTTGCATCTTACTGGCATACCTCTAAATTCCTTGCTGAAAGGCTATCATCTATGGCAGCCTACTGTCCATTAAGAATAGAAGTTGCTGCAACTCAAGCACTTCTTCCCTGAATCAATGTACAAGACTGCCCAGTGAGCATATCATATTAAGACTGCAATCATCTTAGCTATTTTTGCAACTCCAATTCTCTAAAATTTAATGCTAAAACTGCATCTCTGGTGATCAAGCAAACCATCAACATCAGATAAAAACATAGCATATGTAAAAACAAAATACTCTGGGAAAAATTCATTTTAATATATGAAGAATCAAAGATGAGGTTTTGAGAATGTTATATTTCACTTATTTCCAAAAAAGAAGTGAGAAAGAGATACACCATCTCGTGCTAACTAAATTGCCTTTATAAACTCTCTAGTATCTAAGTTGTCTCTTAATTTATAGTTTCTAATTCTGGAATAAAGATAATACAGAACTAAATATTGATTAAATCAATGAGGAAAGACAAACTAATGTCGTTGCATTTGAGTTAAGGATAAGAAGACTATGAGCGTACATACCCAGAAACACAATATATCATCTGAGGTGTGAGATCATAGATAACTATTTCAAAGGGGTCTGCTAATTCCCTCAATCTTAGAGATTCCTAATAGTGTACCCAAATAAAAGTGTTGATCGGAAGAAAATAAAGTCTACAAAAAATGGTACTTAAAAAAGAAACAGACCACGACAAAAAGTAGAGATGACATGAAAAACATGTTTCCTTTTAAAACTATTTGACTTATTATTGCAACATGAGTAATACAATGCTGGATCAGTACATAATAAGAAGTAACACTTCAATAAGTGGTCAGTCATGACACAACACGTAACGAGGACAATATTAAGAGGGAAGTAGTTTCAAGTCCAAGATACCAAACTAGATATATCAAAAAGACTATTAAAGTAGACATTAGTCAACTACTATCTTGAGTCTTTAAAGCAAAAAGAACAAGAAACAACCAGCAAATGGTATGAATAGCTTTATTTATATTTATCACATAGACAGAAAAACTCAACATCTTTGTATTTTGTAAAGCACAACTAATCCCAACAGGGATTAAAGGAAAAACATCCTGATAGGTTAAAGATCAATAGAAAAATGGTCTAGCTATCATGATACTTTGAATACCGAATCCATAATATAGCAGAATAGCTGCAAAGGATACATAAATCTATCCCTAGCTAATTAGGTATGACAGTTGTTTGATTGATACCTAATGAGGACTAGGGAACACTGAATAATGTTCACATATTTCAAATTTTGAGATACTTCCAAATGAACTTTCTAGATACACCTATAGACTAATCTCCGTTGTTAGCACACTTAGCAATTAGTAACATGGTCATATAATTTTAAAATTTTGTTTTAAAAAAAAAAGAACATTTACGTCCATTTTCAGATATGTTTCTTTGAAGAAGAAAAATGGTAGGACAATACCTAGTTCACTCTCAAAGTAAATCTAGGGGGAAAATAGAACATTCAATGACAACACTACTCCCAACTCGGGCAAAAAAAGTTGATTCAAACTAACAAGAAGATAAATGACAAACCAACAGCATTTTAAAATAGATTCACAAGAAGTTTGCTCTGTTAGAAACACTACCAGTCAAGAGTCTATCAGATGATCACGATAATCATAAGAAACATAATTACTTATTGAAAACCAACGACATCATGTTTTTGAGCAGCATCAACATCATGTTTTTGTGCATCAGGGTCAGGCTTAGGTGTAGGTAATGCACTAGTAGCATCATCTTCATCCTCACTAAGCAGCAACCTACAAAGGTCCGATGAGATACAACTTCCACCCTAAACACCATGCATTAAGATAAACATTCATAATTAATAACTTCATGTGCATTAAAACTACATAAAAGGCTTAAATACAGGAACATAGTTAAAACACCAGTATTAATGATTGCACACAGTTACACCATAATGGACAGCGCGATGCAATTACATTTATAGTGATTCATGTTTGCATGTATAATAGATCCAAATTGTTTATAACAATTTACTCTAGATGGTTCAACCAAACAAAATATTAGAATTCACAAACACATAGAAAAAGACAAATTTGATCCATTAATGTAAGACTGATGCATACCAGACAATATCACAACAATGGACATTATGGACAGTAAATGAAACTAAAACTACTTGGCACACCCTGCTTAAGAGATATAAGATTGGTTATTGCCTATAAAGAAGAAGGAGAGGAAGGCTTATTGAGCTCATTCTTTCACTCACAAAACATCTACTGGACCCGCTCTTCAAGCACCCCAACATCATAAATTAAACTTTCTGTCCTTGCAGATTGTAGGTTATTGAATACACCCTGCATATTGTCAACATAGTTCTTCGCCTTGTCCTTGAAGAGCTGGTGTGGGACATTACTTTTTGAACCCTTCCCTATTCTAAACAAACAGAAGAAACCCCTTCAATTCTTCACCTACAAATAAAAACCCAAGACATTCTTATCTTTTATGTTACCATCATTATATGTTCTTTTCCACCATCAAGCACAACAAATAAAACAAAGATAACCAACAAGATCATATTCTCCAATTTCATAAAAGAAAAAAAAGCAATAAAAATCCCACAAGAAATTAAAATTCACACCCACAAAAAGAAATCCAATTTCCATCATACCCTCTCACAACCATAATCTTGCAAAACCCACATTAGAAAAAACACAAATTTCTAGATTCAACAAAAAACCTAGAAAGTAAGGTGATCTTGGTGGTAAAAAAACCCATGTACCTAACCATAATTATGAGAACCAAAACAATAATTGTATCATGAAAATCAAGTAAAAATCAGAAGGGAATATATATATAAAGAAAGGTTAAGAAATGCAGAATAAAACATGGAATAAATACACAAAAAATAGTCATTTTTAAAAGAATGTTGACAAGAACAAAATACACCGATGGTGACGAAAATGCCGGTAATGGTGGTAAGATAATTGATTGATCTAAAGAGACATGGGTTTTTGATCGATGAGAAAGAGAAATACGGGTTTTTGATTGTTCTATAGGCAGATTTATGCAAGCATTGTGGAGGAAATTAAGAAGTGTTGCAATAGATAATTTTCCCAGATTAAGAATTGCCATAGATACTTCTATGGCAATGATTTTAAAAAGCGTTGCTATATATATATATCTATTGTAACAGTTTATTTTTAGTAGAAATAGTTATAGTGGTAATAGAATAATTATTTTTGGCAATGGTTGGAAGCGTTACCATAGATACTCTATAGTAATGCATTTACAACCGTCGCCAAAAAATCTATTTCCATAGGCCTAATTTCTGGTAGTGATAGCTCCCATAGTCTTAGTCAGTATTGAGTATGTCTCAACTCAGGTTTGCTTGACCCAAGTATACAAATTTTTAGTTATTCTGTTATACAAAATTTAGTATTTCAGTTTACAGATTATCTTAAAAAATGTTTATGCTTTTTTTCTCATTCTTAGATATTACATGTTTATGTATTCATGCTTAGTTATATCATGCATTTCAATCAGTCCTTATATCACCTACCAGTACATTCAAATTACTGATTTCATACTTTTCTTTGTTCTATGTTGTCTTATAACATAGGTTAGGATGCTTAGTTTCTCGACCGTTCTTAGATAGCTCAGCATTACCCAAGAATAATAGTGGTGAGTCTTCATCCATCAGAGACATGATATGTTTTTTTAGTTATTTTAGTATTTCCTTATGTTCAGTCAGTTAGAGTTAGCTGGTGGTTTCTCCCACCAACTCCTCATAATGTTTTGAGGCTTTTAGTCAAATTAGTTAGAGAGTCAGTCAGTTCTTTAAGTTTTTATCAATTATTTTGAACAACCAGTTTAGTTTCCAGTATTTGTAGCACCCCGAGAATACACCCTGGATGCCACACAGAGCTAATTGTCACAAATATCCACAATCTAACCCATTAGTTGGTACCTATTGTGAGCATTGAACAAACTGATAATAAAGGATACATATGTGCAGAAAACAAAGCTAGATATGCCATAAGGTTTAAACATTTAAGATATCTCTGAAATAATAAGTTTAAAAACAACACTGTAAAGACTATTAATAACATCTGATAATTGGCTAACTATTTAAAAGCATTTGAAAGCCTCTAACTAACTGATTATGGAGTTGATAGGACTAGTTCCCATCTAAGTCTGACTGACTAATGGACTGAAATACTGAAATAAATATAATCGGTCCTAGGAATATGAGGGCTCACCACTGCTGCTGCAGCTGGTGCACTAGGATGTCTAGGTGCTTCCAGGAACTTGAACATCTAACCTAGGATATGAGACATTATAGTGCAAGAAACGACTATGTGGTTAGTACTTTAAATGCACGGGTATGCTAAATGAGGTTGGGCTGATATGAATCGCTCATATGTATGAATAATAACTGACTGAATAAATGACATGAGATAATTAATTTATAGTATGCATAAAAGTTGTAAGATCTGAGAATGCATGAACAAGCATATGACATGATACTGGAATGGTCTGTAAACTAAAACCCTAAAATACTAATACTGAACAACTAATAACTATATGTTATGGTCAAGCAAACCTAAAACTAAACTCTGAACTAAATGCTAGACTGAGACTGTAGGAGATATTATCTAACCGGCATGCCTAAATTAAGAGTTAATTGGAGTCCAACCTAACCCCAGTTAGAAGGGTGTCAGTACCATGTCATGTGTACTAACACTGGCTATGTGGATCCACTAAAATAAAGTCCCGAAGGACTAAAGAGTCACCCTTCACCGGTAGGTGCTCTTCTGAGATATGTGTCAACCTTCAACTAGCAGGTTAACATCTCTAACCTATGCTGGATACATAGTTCTGGAATGAAAGGATTGCTACTAAAAGTCACATCGTCAACTGGCAGGTGAGACCTCACCCTTAGGTTTGCTCGGTGCTAAATCCTACTCCCAACTTAATTGAATCAGATTACTGAACTAATCTAAACTTGACTGATAAGATAACTTACTGAATTGATAATACTCATATATGCCTGAAAACCATTACGAAAGTACTAGGACTAAGTAAAAAGCTAAATTTTGGGTATTCATAACTCCCAGGAATCGATAACATCAAGAGTAGAACCATATTGAAGGTTCAAAAGCATAATTAGTAGTCATTTCAAAAAACTCATCTCTTAGGCATTTCATCAAATACATTAAATTCACAAACTTAGGTATGAGAATGGTTGAAACATATGGGAATAACAAAATCCTAACACTAAAACCATACATTGGGGATTTGACATGGAATTTCATGCTTTAAATGTGTACAGGCTACTTTTTAACTAATAACAATTGTAATCATCATGCATAATTAAAATTCCCAAATGATTCATGAAAATAACTCATTGTAAACATGTAAATTTATAGTTTAAAACATAAAAATAGGTTCTTGGACTCCATGAGTTAAAAGGGGCCCATAGATGAACATCTAACATACCTTAAGGCTTAAATCTTTCAATAGAATTCACATTCTTAATCATTCTTAGGGGGTAAAGCTTGAATTCTTGAGTTTTATTGAAGGAATAATGTTTGAACGTGATGAATTTGGGTTTATTTTAAAGAGAAATTTTAGAAATAGGGCATATAATGCCTTAACTGATGATAAATCTCGTGTTCTTATGGATTGGTGCAATGGGAAAAGACCAGACTGTCCCTGTTGGATTTAAATGCGTAACTAGAATGCGGATTAAGACTTCACACAATGTGATAAGCCTTCTATCGCTAAACCCACCGCAGTGTGCCATAATTGCCGTGAGGTTTTGGAATTGACATCCAAACGTGCCTCAATCCTTGTCTGAAACTTCTCTGTAACATGCTCCTTACACCCTGAACATGAATCAACTCAAAAACTTATGTCTCGGGGTTGGGAATATCACTTTAAAAATCATCAAAGTTAAGAGGCCAAAAGAAAAACTAAGTCTCCAACACTTACCTAAATTTTCAGATTCTAATCCTCTTGTACATGCACTATAGGCTGAATTGAGCTAAGACAATTATGGGATATTACAATATTTCCCCCTTGGAAATATTCATCCTCGAATGAGACTAATTTAGTTGAGAATACTGAAGGAACTAAATTTGTATACTGACCAAACATAACTGAAAACATGATTACATGACTGATTCTGAAACATAATGACTGACTGAACTGATTCGTGAATGCATGCAATGACATGAATATGATTATATGGCTGGAACTGAGAATAGAAAATAGAATATCTAAGAAAAACTATTATCTTAAGCTTAGTCTGAGTTTGTGGAGAAAAGATGAGGATACTTGGTACACATATCTACTTCTGCTTCCCAAGTGGCTCCTTCTACGGACTAATTCCACCAAAGAACTTTGACCAAGAGAACTTCGTTGTTGGTAGTCTACGAACCTATCGATCAAGGATTTCAACTGGGAGTTCTTCGTAAGAAAGGCTATTTTGAACATCTAAGTTCTCTAAAGAATCAAACATCGAATCTAGATCTATTAATACAACCTTCTCTATATCAAATCAATCGATAGGATATCTATATCTCCTCCCATAAAGAGCCTGAAATGGAGCCATCTAAATAGTAGAATGATAACTGTTATTGTAAGCAAACTCAATCAATGACAAGTAATCATACCAACTGCCCTAAAAGTCAATAACACAAGCTCTCAACATGTCCTCTAAGGTTTGAATGGTCCTCTATGTCTGACCATCTATTTAAGGATGAAAGGTTGTACTAAGACAAACTTGGGTACCAAGAACTTTCTGAAAAGCTCTCATAAATTGAGAGGCAAACTGAGTACCCCTATCTGAAATAATGGACAGCGGGACTCTATGCAACCTAACCAACTCTCTAATGTAGATCATGGCATAGTCCTTGGAACAATAATAAGTATGGATTGTCAAGAAATGGGCTGATTTGGTCCTTCTATCTGCAGTAACCCAAATCGAATCATCTTGGCAACGTGCACGAGACAACCCCGTCAAAAAATCTATGTTCGCCTCTTCCCACTTCAAATAGGTATGCTGAACTTCTGCATAAAGCCTCTATAACTTTGGTTCTCAACCTTAACCTGTTGACAATTAGAATACTTAGCTACAAACTCTGCAATGTCCCTCTTCATTCTACTCCACCAATAGATTTCCCATAAATTACGGTACATCTTAGTGGCCCCTGGATGAATAAAGTAATGCGCACCATGTGCTTCTATAAGAATTTACTGTCTTAAACCATCTACACAAGACACACACAGCCTACCCGAGAAATGCAACACACCATCTCCCCCGAGAGAAAACCTCTACTTTCTAATCTCTAACTAACTTCTCAACTTAACTAGACTGGCATCTCTATCTTGTTTTTCTTTCACCTCAGCAACCAAAGAATATTCCAAACTATTCTGAACCCTTACACTACCCTTAGCTGAGTCAACCAAATGAACGCCAAATCTATCTAGCTGATCAACTTCCTAAACCAACTTCTTCTTATTATTCTCAACATGAGCCACACTACCCATAAACAATATACTAAGGGAAGATGCCACTACATTGGCCTAGCCCAGATGATACAAAACACTCATATCAGAATCTTTTAACAATTCTAACCACCTTTCCTGACAAAGATTTAACTCTCTCTATAAGAACACAAACTACAAATTCTTATGGTCCATGAAAACATCAACATGCACCCCATGCAGGTAATGCCTCAAAATTTTCAAAGCAAGCACAACAAATGCTCACTGAAGATCATGAGTAAGATAATTCTTCTCATGGTCTTAAGCTCTCTAGAGGCATAGGCTATGACCTTACCTCTTTGCATCAGAACAAAAACCAAACCAAACTAGCTTTAGAAGCATCACAGTAAACAACGAACCTATCTAAACCATCTAGCAAGGTTAAAAATAGGCTGAGTTTAGTCGAGTCTTCAACTCCTGAAAACTCTAGTCACAAGAATCTGACCACTGAAACTTGACTTTCTTCTGAGTCAATCTGGACATGAGGGATGCAATAGATGAAAAGTCTTTAACAAATTATCTGTAATAGCCAGCCAACCCTAATAAACTCCTGATATCTGATAGAGAAATGAGTCTAGGTTAGTTTCTCACTTCTTTGGTCTTTTGAGGATCAACTCTAATCCCTTCACCGGAATAATATGGCTAAGAAAAGCTAATGATCTTAGGCTTAAATCTCACTTACTAAATTTGGTGAACAACTAATGGGCTCTAAAAGTCTGCAATACTATTTTGAGATGGTCTGCATGATCATTTTCACTATGGGAATAGACAAGAATATCATCATTGAAGACTATGATGAACATGTCCAAGTATTGCTTAAACACTCGATTCATCAAGTCCATGAAAACTGCTGGGGCATTTGTTAGACCAAAAGACATGACTAAGAATTCAAAGTGACCATACCGAGTTCTAAAAGCTATTTTTGGAATGTCACATTCTCTTGCTTTAAGAGGTTGATAGACGAATTTGAGGTCTATCTTAGATAAATAACTGGTACCTTAAAGTTGGTCGAACAAGTCATCGATTATGGGGAGTGGGTACTTATTCTTGATGGTGAATTTATTTAACTGATAGCAATCGATGCACATTATGAGAGAACCGTCTTTCTTTCGCATGAAAAAAATTGGAGCACCACATGGGGAAACATTAGGCCTAATCAATCCCTTGTCTAAGAGATCTTTCAACTATTCTTTTAACTCCCTAAGATTTGCTGGAGACATTCTTTAGGGAAGAATAGAGATAGTTTGGGTATCTTAAAGAAGGCCTATTTCGAAGTTAATTTCCCTTTCGGGAGAAACTCTGGGATAATTTTTGAGAAACACCTATGGAAATTCCCTCACTACTAAAACTTACTAGAGAATAGGAGTCTCCAAACTAGAATCTTTCACTCAAACAAGATGGTAGACACACTCATATAATATCATTTTTCTAACTTTAAGGTATGAAACATGCTGACCAATAAGCATTGAAGTACTACCCATCCATTCTAGCAATGGTTCATTCAAAAAAGTAAAGTGAACAACTCTGTTTCTATAATCAACAAAAGCATAGCATGAGTGGAGCCAATCCATGCCGAGAATGACATAAAAATCCTTCATATCTAACTCCACAAGATCAACTGAAGTGACTTATTGGGATATTATAACTAGACAGTTCCTGTATACCCGTCTGGATACAATAGAGACACCTACTGGGGTAGACACTAAAAAAGGCCCTGCTAACGTCTCAAGACTAACACAGAAATCAATATCTATGTAAGAGGTTACAAAAGAAAGAGAAGCTCCAAGATCTAACAAAACATAAACATATAGATAAAATACCTACAACGTACTAGTAACCATATTAGGAGAAGTTTCCTGATCCTGCCGAGACTGATGTGCATACAATCTGTTTGGCCACTAACCGCTGGTTGTGCTGGAAGTGGCACCTTACTGAGTCAGGTAACCAGATGGAACTGGGGGACAACTAGACTGAACCTTCTAACCACCATATGGTCAATCCCTGACCATGTGGCCTTGCTTTCCAAACCCAAAGCATACATCACTGCTCGCTCTTCATATACCCTGATGATTCCTACCATATTTCTGGCAAAGAGGATTTATGCGACCACTATTCATACTACCTTGGGGCTTAGGGCTTGGTACCCTATCCTGATTATCATTTATGAACTTTGGTGTTGGCACACTAGCTTAAGATAGAGCTGGGGCAGATAATTTCTGATGAAATTAAGGACGGTTGCCATCTTTCGACCTCGACTGAGCAAAACTAAAGCTACCTATTCTGGTTCTCTTATTCTTACTCTCTCTTTGCTTAAAATTCTACGCCAGTGACAAACTTACTCATCCCAGAACTGTCATCAGACACCACATTAGGAGAATACTCTTTCACACTCGTGTTTCCTTTCCTCAAATTGATAAACTCATGCACTTTAGCTTCCCTTAACTTAAAGGGAAAGAACCTATCTAAATTGGTTATAGAAAACTCCTCCCATTAAATAGGCCCTGGATCTGCCTCTTTCTCTCTCTCCCTTCCACTACTTATATTAGGTGTGAGCAACATCCTATAATTAATAAGTACCTAGCTCTACACTATTACTAAAAGTCACACCCATAATGTCATTTACTTTCTGAACTATGTCAAGGAACTCCTGCAGATCCTCATAAGACTTGGATCCCAAAAATACAGAAGGGTTTATTTGAGTGATGTCCCAAATCCTAGATGCGGTAGTATTAGCCATTGGAATGATTGGAATAATAACTTGTGTATTATCCTGAGCTGCTACTAAATGAGCTAAGGTAGTGAATGCATATCTAAATTCGGCATAGGATACATGCTCGTCTAAGGGATCTTCCTAAATAGGTGGAGGTGCGGATTGATTCTAATTTCTCTTTCCGTTATTCTTTTTGGAAGGAATATTCTATAAACAGAAAGAAGATTTAATTATAAAGAGAGTTTAAATTAATATCATGCTCATTAACTCAACATGAATACTGAAAGAAGGGAAACTTTTCCTAAAATGTCTTGTAATCTCTTATCCGTAACTGTGGCACATTTCCTACCCATGCGCAAGACTCTACTTAACTTTACTTTCAAACTCCCTAGGAAACTTTAAGACATTAGGCTCTAATACCAATTTTTTAATGCCCCAAGAGTACACCCTGGATGCCACATGTTTTTTACAATCACAAGTAACCACAAGCTAACCCATGAGCTGGTACCAGCTGTGAGCACTGAACAAACTAATAATAAGGGATAAACATGTGTGGAAAACAAATCTGGATACACCATAAGGTTTAAACATTTAAAATATCTCTGAAATAATAAGTTTGAAAAAAATACTATAAAGACTGTCGATAATATCTGATAACTGACTAACTGTCTGGAAGCATCCGAAAGCCTCTAATTGGCTGACTGTGGAGTTGATGGAACAAGTACCCAACTAACTATGACTGACTACTGGACTTAAAATAATAAAATAAGCATAATTAGTCTTTGAAATATGAGAAATCACTACTGTTGTTGATGCTGGTGCACTGGGATGTCTAGGTGCGCCCGCAAACCTGAGCATCCAACCTAGGATATGAGACATCATAGTGCAAGAAATGAGTATGCATTCAGTACTTTGAATGCACTATATATTAAGTGAGGTTAGGCTAATATTCATGGCTCATATGCATGAATAATAACTAACTGAATGAATAGCACAAGATAACTGATTCATAGAATGTGTTAAAGCTGTAAGATCCAAGAAGGCATGACCAAGCATATGAAATGACACTGGAATGGTCTGTAAATTAAAATACTAAAATACTAATACTAAATAATTAATAACTGTATATTGTCGTTAAGAAAACCTGAAACTAAACTCTAAACTGAATACTAGACTAAGACTATAGAAGCTATCATCTTACCGATGTACCCCAATTAAGAGTTAATTAGGGTCCAACTTGTGACTACAGTTGGAAAGGTATCATTACCATGCCACAGATACTAACATTGGCTGCATAGATCCACTAAAACAAAGTCCCAAACGACTAAAGATTCACCCTCTACTGGCAGGTGATGTGGTGAGATATGCCAACCCTTAACTGGAAGGTTAACATATCTAAGCTATACTGGCTACATAGGTCTATAATGCAAGGGTTACTACTAAACTTTACAACCTCAACTAGAAGGTGAGCCCTTATCCATAGGTTTACTCGACGCTAAATCCTATTCTCAACTAAACTTACACGGATTACTAACTGATCTAAACTTGACTGATAGGATAACCAACTGAACTGGTAATACTCATATATGCAAGAAAACCATTCCTAATCCTCATACGAAAAATCTAAAACTTTCCTAAGACATGCTCCTTACACCCCTGAACATGAATCAACTAAGAAATTTTTATCTCAGGGTCGGAAAGGTCACTTTCAAAATCATTGAAGTTAAGAGGCCATAAATTAAACTGCCTCCAACACTTAGCTAAATTTTCAGGTTCTAAGCCTCTTGTACATGCACTATGGGCTGAATTGAGCTAAGGCAATTACAGGATACTACAATATTTTTATCACATATTTCAGACATGACATTGATATGAATTTTAGTATTCAAATTTTTAGTATCTTATTATCTTATCTTCCACACATGTGTTGTATCACAATTTTACTTAATGATCATAGCAGGTACTAGTTCATGGTTTAACTTGTGGTCAATTATGAAAATAAGTACTAGGGGTAGCCTCGGGTCGTGATAAAACTTGATATCAGAGCCTAAGGTTTTAAAGTATCCTAGGGTGTCTGAAAGCCACGTTGAGTAGAGTCTTGTGTATGGGTGTGAAGTACGCCACACTTATGGGCAAGAGGCTACAAGACGTTTAAAGAAAGTTTCACTTCTTTCTATATTCATGTCATGTGAAAGAGCATGGGCTCTATTTAATTCCCTTTTCTGACTCGTCCTTTATGTAATGCCTCAAGAGTGCACATTAGACACCACATTGTGCCTACGGCTATAAGACCCCACAAAATCCTAAGCTCAACTCAGTCTTTTAAGTTTACTAAACGGTCCCAGACTTGGAAAATTTTAGCGAAGTATTCAAACTTAGTGTCGTTTTAGCCTACATAAGTTGGTACTCTATTTCACGACCTCTATGAAATAAAAATTTCAATCTCTAGGTTGATTCATGATCAGGAATGTCAGCAGGTGTTTCTAGACGAGTTTTGAATTTTTTAGACCTCGTTTAAACAATTTTTTGGAATCCAAAATAATGTATCGACGCGATCTAGGCATGGCGCGATGGCCATTGAGTCTTTCAACAATTTCCTTGGCTCCTAGTGGCAAATTCCATTAAATCGATACAGAATCGATGAAGTGCGTTGGCCATCGCGTCGATGCCAATGATGTGGAACATTTGCCATTTCATCAATGCCAACGACACGGCGCATCGGTTTGCGCATTGACAGTTTAGTTTTTAGTCATTAAAAAGCCACATGTTCAGGTTTAATAGCGTCTTTTCCCTTCATTTATCAGCACCCAAAATATGAGATTAAGCCTCTTTAGAGGATAAATTAATTCATTATTCTCAAATTTCTCAAGAATAGTAACCCTAGGGGGATCAATTTCAAATTAAGAACTCAAGAAACTACTCAGGCACTAATGTATGTGAAGTGTTCATCCAAGGGTATCCTTCGACGCTTGGAGTTCAAGAAACTCTTTTAAAATTTAACTTAATTGATTTCATGGATTTCTTGTTGGATTTTAAATGTATTCATGCTGATGATGTTAATGGTGATCTAACTCCATGATTTTTCCCAAGTTTCATACAAACTAGTTAATTGTTAATTGAACTTTATGAACTTCATGTGAAATTCTTGAGTTGCAAGTTGAATGTAGAATTTATGATACTACTATATGTGCATTGATATGTGAAATACCTATGCTTCTCAAGTGTTTGTCAAAATGCCTATGTGAATGGACTAGCCCAAGCATAACATGCTATTATGTGAATTTAATCTTGCACAAGCCTAACGTATATCAAGTGTTTGATAGATATGACTAAGTGAATGTATTGATAGTAAGCTAGTACTATTATGCTACTAAATTCATGTTGTGATTTACTTTTTATGCTATTGAGTGCGGGGGGTTTTTCATACTCGACAATTTAACTATATACCTAGAGCCAGTGTCAGTTATAGAATAGTATTCAGCCATATAATGATCAGTAGAATTCAGTCAGTTACAGAACTTAGGGAAACTCGTAGTATTCATGGATCATATGCATGAATAATAATTGACTGAAAGAATGGCCTGAGATAACTGATTAATAGAATGCGTTAAGGATGTAAGATCTAAGAATGCATGACCAAGCATATGACATGATACTGGAATGGTCTATAAACTAAAATACTGAAATACTGATACTGAATAACTAATAACTGTATGCTGTGGTCAAGAAAACTTGAAACTAAACTCTAAATTGATTACTGGACTAAGACTATTGAAGCTATCATCAAATCGACATGCCTCAATTAAGAGTTAGCTAGGGTCTAACTTGTGACTACAGTTGGAAGGGAGTCAGTACCGTACCACGACTAATAATGTTGGCTGCATGGATCCACTAAAATGAAGTCCCAAAGGATTAAAGAGTCACCCTCTACTGGCAGGTGATCTGGTAAGGTGTGGTAAACCTTAACTGGAAGGTTAAAATCTCTAAGCTATGCTGGCTATGTAGGTCTATAACGCAGGGATTGCTACTAAAGTTTACAACCTCAACTAGAAGGTGAGCCCTCATCCCTAGGTTTGCTCGGTGCTAAATCCTACTCCCAACTGAACTCACTCGGATTACTAAACTAATCTAAACTTGACTCATAGGATAACTGACTAAACTGATAATGCTCATATATGCAAGAAAACCATTCTGAAAGTACTATAAATAAGTAAACAGCTAAATTTTTGGTATTCATAACCCCCAGGACTTAATAACATCAAGACTAGAACCATACCAAAGTTTCAAATGCATAATAAGTAGTCATTGCTAAAAATTCATCTCTTAGGCATTTCGTCAAAATCCTTAAATTCATGAACTTAGGCATGGGAATTGTTGAAACATATGGGAATAACAACATCATAACACTAAAACTATACATTGGGGATTTGACATAGAGTTTCATGCTTCAAACATATAAGGGCCACTTTCCAACTAAAAATAATGGTAATCATCATGCATAATTGAAATTCCCAAAAGCTTTATGAATATAACTCATTATAAACATGTGAATTCATAATTTAAAACATAAAAATAAGTTCTTGTACTCCATGGGTGAAAAGGGGCCCGTGGATAAACATCTAACATACCTTAAGGCTTAAATCTTGAAGGATAATTGACGTTCTTGATTGTTCTTGGGTGGTGAAACTTGAATTCTTGAGTTTTCTAGAAGAAATAATGGTTGAACTCTATGAATTTTGGTGAGGGATAAGGTTTATTTTAAATAGAAAATATGGAAATAGGGCATATAATGCCTTAATTGATGATAAATTCTGTGTTTTAACGGAATGGGCAATGGAAAAAGACTACACCGCCCCTGTGGGATTTAAATTCATAGCTAGAATGTGGATTAAGCCTTCACCAAAACGCGATGATCTTTCCATTGCTAAATCCACCGCAACACACCACAATCGCAGTGAGGTTCTGGAGTCGAAATCCAAATGTGCCTAATCATCATTCAAAAAAATTTGAAACTTTCCCAAGACATGCTCCTTACACCCCTGCACATGAATCAACTCAGAAACTTTTATCTCGGGGTCGGGAAGGTCACTTTTAAAACCATTGAAGTTAAGAGGCGATAAATAAAAATGTCTCCAACAGTTAGCTAATTTTCAGGTTCTAAGCCTTTTGTACATACACTATGGTCTAAATTGAGCTAAGACAATTATAGGATACTACAATATTTTTATCACATATTTCAGACATGCCATTACTATGTATTTTAGTATTCAAATTTACAGTATCTTATTATCTTATCTTCAGCACATGTGTTATATCACTATTTTACTCAATATTCATAGCAGGTACTAGTTCATGGTTTAGTTTGTGGTCACTTATGCAAATAAATAATAGTGGTAGCCTCGGGTTGTGATAAAACTTGGTATCAGAGCCTAAGGTTTTAATGTGTCCTAGGGTATCTGAAATCCACGTTGAGCAGAGTCTTATGCATGGGTGTAAAGCACGCCACGCTTATGAGAAAGTGGCTACAAGACATTTTAAGAAGGTTTCCCTTCTTTCAATGTTCATGTCATGAGAAAGAGCATAAGCTCTATTTAATTCCTTTTTCTAACTCATCCTTTATGTAATGCCCCGAGAGTACACCTTGGACACCATGTGGTTCCTACAGCTATAAGACCCTGCAAAATCCTAAGATCAACTCAGTCTTTTAAGCTTTCTGAAGAGTCTCAGACGTAGAAAATTTTAGCTAAGTATTCAAACTTAGTGTTATTTTGGCCTACAAAAGTTGGAAACTCTATTTCACAATCTCTATTACCTTAAAATGTCAATCTTTAGGTTGATTAAAGATCGAGAATGTTAGTAGGTATTTCCAGATGAGTTTTAGATTTTTCAGACCTCGTTTGAACTATATTTAGGAATCTAAAACAGTGTATCGATAGGATCTCGGCATGGCGTGATGGCTATCCCATCGATCAATAATTTTCCTTAGCTCCCAGTGGCAAATTCTATTGAATCGATGTGGAATTGATGCAGTGCATTGACCATTGCATCGATGACAATGATGCGGTGCGTTGTCCATTGGATCAATGCTAACGACGCAGGGCATTGGTCTGTTCGTCGATAGTTTATTTTTCATTCACTAAAAAGACGCATCCTTAGGGGTAATAGGGTTTTTTTCCCACTTTTATCAGCACTCAAAACACAAGATTAAGCCACTTTAGGGGCTAAATTCATTCATTATTCTCAAAATTCTCAAGAATAGAAACCCTAGGGGGATCAATTTCAAATTAAGAACTCAAAAAGCCACTACCAATCCTTTAGAATTCAGGCACTAAGGTATGTGAAGTGTTCATCCAAGGGTATCCTTCCACCCTTGGAGTCCAAGAAAAACTTTTAAAATTTAAATTAATTGATTTCATGGATTTCTTGTTGGATTTTGAATGTATTCATAATTATGATGTTAATGGTGATCTAACTCCATGATTTTTCCTGAGTTTTATTCAAACTAGTGAATTGTGAATGGAAATTTATAAGCTTCATGTTAAATTCTTGAGGTGCAAGTTGAATGTAGAATTCATGATAGTACTATATGTGTATTGATATGTGAATACCCATGCTTCTCAAGTGTTTGTCAAAATGCCTATGTGAATTGACTAGCCCAAGCATAACATGCTATTATGTGAATTTAATCTTTCGCAAGTCCAATGTATATCAAGTGCTTGATAGAAATGCCTAAGTGAATGTATTGTTAGTACTATTATACTACTAAAGTAATGTAGTGATTTGGTTTTCATGCTATTTTGTCCTGGGGGTATTTAATACCCAACAATTTAGCTGTATACCTAGAGCCAGTGTCAGTTATAGAATAGTATTCAGCCATGTCACGATCAGTAGAATTCAGTCAGTTATAGAACTCAGGGAAACTTATAGTATTCGTGGCTTATATGCGTGAATAATAACCGATTGAATGAATGGCATGAGATAAATGATTTATAGAATGCGTTAAAGTTGTAAGATCTAAGAATTCATGACCAAGCATTTGACATGATACTGGAATGGTCTGTAAACTAAAATACTAAAATACTGATACTGAATAACTAATAACTGTATGTTATGGTCAAGAATACCTAAAATTAAAATCTAAATTGAATACTGGTCTAAGACTATGGAAGGTATCATCTAATTAACATGCCCTAATTAAGAGTTAACTGGGGTCTAACTTGTGACTACAGTTGGAAGGGTGTCAGTACCGTACCACAGGTACTAACATTGGCTGTATGGATCCACTAAAATGAAGACCCAAAGGACTAAAGAGTCACTCTCTACTGGAAGGTGATCTATTGAGATTTTCCAACCCTTAACTTGAAGGTTAAATTCTCTAAACTATGCTAGCTACGTAGGTCTAGAATATAGGGATTTCTACTAAAGTTTACACCCTCAACTAGAAGGTGAGCCCTCATCCCTAGCTTTGCTCGACACTAAATCCTACTCCCAAATGAACTTACTCGGATTACTGAACTGATCTAAACTTGACTAATAGAAATACTCATATATGCAAGAGAAACATTCTGAATGTACTATAAATAAGTAAACAACTAAACTTCTGGTATTCATAGCCCCCAGGACTAGATAACATCAAGTAGAAGAATACCAAAGTTTGAAATGCATAATAAGTAGTCATTGCTCAAAATTCATCTCTACCAAAGTTTGAAATGCATAATAAGTAGTCATTGCTCAAAATTCATCTCTTAGGCATTTTATCAAACACTTTAAATTCATGATCTTAGGCATTGGAATTGTTGAAACATATAGGAATAACAACATCATAACACTAAAACTATACATTGGGGATTTGACATGGAATTTCATGCTTCAAACGTGTAAGGGCCACTTTCCAACTAAAAACAATGGTAATCATCATGCATAATTAAAAATCCCAAAAGCTTCATGAATATAACTCATTGTAAACATGTAAATTCATAGTTTTAAACATAAAACTAAATCATTTGACTCTACGGATGCAAAGGGGCCCGTGGATGAACATCTAACATACCTTAAGGCTTAAATCTTTTAGGAGAATTGACGTTCTTGATTGTTCTAAGGTGGTGAAGCTTGAATTATTGAGTTTTTTTTAAAGGAATAATGGTTGAATTCTATAAATTTGGGTGAGGGTTAGGGTTTATTTTAAAGAGAAATTAGGAAAATAGGGCATATAATGCCATAATTGATGATAAATCTTGTGTTTTTATTAATTGGGCAATGGGAAAAGACCAGACCACCCCTGTGGGATTTAAATTCATAACTAGAATGTGATTTAAGCCTTCATCGCGATGCAATAATATTTCCATTGCTAAATCCATCATGACACACCACAATCGTGGTGAGGTTCTGGAATTGAAATCCAAATGTACCTAATACTCATCCAAAAAATCTAAAACGTCCCCGAGACATGCTTCTTACACCCCTGAACATGAATCAACTTAGAAACTTTTATCTCGGGGTCTGGAAGGTCACTTTCCAAATCATCGAGTTTAAGAGGCCATAAATAAAACTGTCTCCAACACTTAGCTAAATTTTCAGGTTCTAAGCCTCTTGTACATACACTATGAGCTGAATTGATCTAAGACAATTACAGGATACTACAGTATTTTTATCACATATTTCAGACATGCCATTGCTATGTATTTTAGTATTCAAATTTACAGTATCTTATTTTCTTATCTTTCGCACATGTGTTGTATCACTATTTTACTCAATACTCATAACAAGTACTAGTTCATGGGTAATCTTCTGGTCACTTATGGACATAAGCACTAGAGATAGCCTTGGGTCATGATAAAACTTGGTATTAGAGCCTAGGGTTTTAAAGTGTCCAAGGGTGTCTGAAAGCCACGTTGAGTAGAGTCTTATGCATGGGTGTGAAGCATACCACGCTTATGGGCAAAAGGCTACAAGATATTTTAAGAAAGTTTCCCTTCTTTCAATGTTCATGTCATGTGAAAGAGCATGATCTCTATTTAACTCCTTTTTCTAACTCATCCTTTATGTAATGCCTCGAGTGTATATCTTGGACTCCATATGGTGCCTACAGCTGTAAGACCCCATAAAATCCTACGCTCAACTCAGTCTTTTAAGCTTACTAAGGGGTCCCAGACTTAGAAAATTTTAGCGAAGTATTCAAACTTAGTGTCATTTTGGCCTATGTAATTTGGAAACTATATTTCACGTCCTCTATGACCTTAAAATCTCAGTCTTTAGGTTGATTCATGATCAAGAATGTTAGTAGGTATTCCTGGACAAGTTTCAGATTTTTCAAACCTCGTTTGAACCATGTTTGGAAATCCAAAATAGTGTATCAATGCGATCTCGGCTCGACGTGACCGCCATCATGTCGATCAATAATTTTCCTTGGATCCCAGTGGAAAATTCCATTGAACCGACATGAAATCAATGCAGCACATTGGCCATCACATTGATGCCAATGATGCGGCACATTTTCCATCGCGTCGATGCCAACGACGCGGTGCATCGGTCTCTTCATTGATACTTTAGTTTTAAGTCATTAAAAAGCCACATACTCAGAGCTAATAGGGTCTTTTTTTCCATATTTATCAGCACCCAAAACACGAGATTAAGCCCCTTTAGAGGGTAAATTCATTCATTATTCTCAAATTTCTCAAGAACAGAAACCCTAGGGGGATCAATTTCAAATTAAGAACTCAAGAAACCACCACCAATATTTCAAAATTCATGCACTAAGGTATGTGAAGTATTCATCCAAGGGTATCCTTCCATCCTTGGAGTCCAAGAAACTCTTCTAAAATTCAAGTTAATTGATTACATAGATTTCTTGTTGGATTTTGAATGTATTCATAATTATGATGTTACTGGTGATCTAACTCCATGATTTGTCCGAAGTTTCCTGCAAACTAGTTAATTATGAATTGAACTTTATGAACTTCATGTTAAATTCTTGAGTTGCAAGTTGAATGTAGAATTCATGACAGTACAACATGTGTATTGATATGTGAATACCCATTCTTCTCAAGTGTTTGTAAAAATGCCTATGTGAATTGAATTGCCCAAGCATAATATGCTATTAGGTGAATTTAATCTTGTACAAGCCCAATGTATATCAAGTGTTTGATAGAAATTCCTAAGTGAATGTATTATTAGTAAGATAGTACTATTATGCTACCAAAGTCATGTAGTGATTTACTTTTTATGCTATTGAGTCCTGGGGGTATTTAATACCCAAAAATTTAGCTGTATACCTTGAGCCAGTGTTAGTTACAAATTAGTATTCAGCCATGTCATGATCAGTAGAATTTAGTCTGTTATAGAGCTCAGGAAAACTCATAGTACTCAGTCAATTAACAGAATTCAGTAGTATTTTATCAGTCCACGAAACTAAGTAAATTCAGTTTAGTTTATTTAAATAGTATGATCAGTAATAGATCAGTCCATCTTAGAAAATTTAGAAATAAACCCAGTATCTATTCATTTGGGAGTAGGATTAGCACCAAGTAAACCCAAGGATGGGGACTCACCTACCAGTAGAGGGTGTTAGAAGCAGTTTTTGTGTTCTAGAACTACGTAGCCTCCATAGGTTAAGACATTAACCTTCCAATCAAGGGTTGATAAGGTGTTCTACCTTCCATTTGAGGGTACTACCATTCTCATTCAGAGATAAAGGTGACTCAGCTTGTATTTACCTGTGGCACGGTATTGACACCCTTCTAAATGGGGTTAAAGGTTGGACCCCAATCTATTTAGAAAGTGGCATGTTGGTTTGATGGTTACCTCCCATAGTCTCAGTTTCAGTTCTAATCTTAGTATGAAACTCTGCACAATTCTTATTTCAGGACTATCAGATACAGTCATTCAGTTATCAGTAATTCAGTATCAATAGACTTAGATATTATTTAACTAGTATTCAAACTTATTATCTAGTGTTATCACGATCTCAATTACAGTTTACGTATTCATGCATGTATTCTTATCCAGTTACATTCATGTTATTCAGTCAGTATTATTCATTCCTATGAAACCGTACATTTCAGCCTTCATCACTTTCCATACCAGTACATTCAAATTACTGACATATACTTTTCTCTTGTGCTATAATGTCTTATATCATAGGTTCACATGCACGGGCTCTTGATCATCCCTAGCAGTTACAGATTTTCAGCAGTCAGAGTTAGTGGTGATTCCTTAAAGTTCGAGGACATGATTATTATTTTTGAATTTCAATTTATTTCTGTAGTCGAAGTTAGCTACTGACTTTTTCTATCAATTCCATATTTCAAATAGTTTTGAGGTTTTTCAGACTAGAGCATTTTCAGAAAGATATTTTAGTTTTGGTATTGTTATACCGTATTCAGTTTTATAACAATATTGAACCTAATGGAAATTTTCCACCTAATTTCTATATATTTACAACATTATTATTCAGTTATTGCAGCAGGTACCAGTCATGGGTTATCTTGTGGTGCTTCAGGATTATGAGCACCGTGTAGCATCTAGGGTACAGACACAGGGTACTACAAACTTGGTATCAGAGCCAATGGTTCAACAGAGTCCTAGGAAGTCTAAAAGCAACATCTAGTAAAGTCTTATGCATGGGTGTGTAATGCTCCACACTTATGGATAAGAGGCTATGGGATGTTTTAGGAAACGTTTCCCTTCTTTCAGTATTCATATCATGTGAGTGAGCATAAGCTCCAGTTAAAATATCAGTCTAATTCATCTATTCCTTATGCTTTTGGAACTTGCCTCCCAGAAAACCTAATGGAAGAAGAGAGCAAAATCGGTCAGCTTCTTCACCCATTTAGGCAGATCCCCTGAATGAGCATGTCTCTAATGCTGAATTCAGAGCTACTTTTACTACACTGGCTTATTAGTAGTTACTCAGAATAATTTGTAGACTATTGTCCCATCTAGGTTATTGACTTGCCTTTAACAGGGTAAGGGAGGGGATCGTAGAAAGAATAAGAGGGCTAGAACAAATAATTCTATGCCAAGATTTAGGGGTAGTAGCTGCTCTTAATTCCGTCAGATATTCTCAACCCCAGTTTCACCTTTAGTCAGGGCACCAGTGCTTAAGCTTAAAAATGACAGTCGAAATAGGGCATTAGTCTCAAAGTCAAAAGGTAGGGGAAAGGGTGTTCGTACTAATCCACTTTGTGGAGAATATGGTAAGAACCATAAGGGAGTGTGTAGAGCTGGTAATGATGTATGTTTTGGATGATGTAAGCCAGGCCACAGGATATGGAAGTATAGAGTAATTTCTCAGAGGGGAAAGGATTTACGCCAATAGGGTCAGTCCGACCATCCTTCAACTCATTCTGGTCACCCAATAAGAAGGGTCCCACTTCCAGTACCACTAGTGAGCAGTGCCCAAATAGGCTTCATGCACTTTACTCTCGACAAGATCAGGAAATTATCCTGATGTGGTCATTGGTATGTTACAGATCTTTCATTTATATGTATATGCCTTTTTAGATCCAGGAGTTTCTCAATTTTTTGTAACTCGTTACATAGCAGTCAACTTTCAAGTCAGATTAGAAATCTTAATATAACTCTTCTTAGTGCCTCCCCCAGTAGCTAGATCTATTCCATCAAGAGGAGTATTCAAAAATTTCTCAATTACTGTTTTAAAATAGAGAATTCCATCCGTTGATTTCAGTTATAGAGTCATCCCATTTTAGTTTCCTTAGGGACCAATCCTTGGATGAAAGAGTAGTACCTCAGTTTCAGTTGATTTAAGTTTGAATCTCTAGATTAAACTAGTAGAAAGAAGAGTAGAGAATTCTAAGTTAGTTAATGTTGAGGATGCTACATGATGATTGTTGGAGCAATAAAAATCTAAAAATTATGTATCAAAAGAAAGTAGTAGCAGTAGAACTTACATTATTAGGTAAAGTCCTTCCGAATGAGTTTAGTGTTTATGAGTATTGTTATATCTCAGACTCTAGAGTAATGTGGTTTTAGTTTTGTTTAGAGTTTATTAAGTTATTCACAGACCTAGAATAATGACATTAAGCTAAGGGAGAGATGGTATAACAAGTAACCAATTTAGGCTTTCAAATTTTAATAGTAATGTCTATATGTGTAGAAAAGCAGTGGGGAGGCATAATGCCTAACCTGTCCTTACCTCGGTTCAAAGTTTTGTACTTCAGCTATCATAATATCTACTCATGTCTTACATGTCATCTATATGATCATAGATCATATTAGTGCATATCATAAAAAATCATGCATGCTTACAATTCCTAGTATAAGGAGTTCCAAATCACGCAATGTTACACATCATGTTCCATGAACACGAAAACTCCAATATCAGGTCATGCAGTTCATGACTTATGTACTTATGTCATGCCTTAGAGCATGATCAGTTCCTATGACTTATGCTATACTCTTAATGGTTAGCAAAATTTAGATTTTGTCATGTAAATCCTTATTTTAGATTTCTCGGTAAAATCTAGGATGTTGATGTCCTATTCCTTAGGCCCCAGTTAAGTGTGAAATTTGATATAATATCATTCATGCTTTAGGTCCTCATGTTTTAACCTTCAGTGAACTCTCCTTTTGAAATGATGTAGCAATGAGCAGTTTCTTAGAAGGGAGATAGTAAATATTTCATTTTAAGAAAAGATTATTGCATGCTAGTTTTACACGAGGCTATAGTTATGAAGATAGGCTTGAATGCCATGTTGGTGTGTAAGTGGATATATGAATTTTGCATAGTTATCAGAACCCAGTATTCAGTTTCAGTATAGTCTCAATTACCGACATAGGTACAACCTTAGTCCTAGTCTCAGTCCGACAATCAGATCAGTAACTCAGTTCAATTTTAGGTTCGCTTGACCATAGCATATATTTATCAGCTATCTAGTTATCAGTATTTTAGTACCTCAGTTTATAGACTATTCCAGAATCATGTTGTACATTTGGTCCTGCATTCTCAAATAATACAATTTTCATAAATTCATGCTCAGTTATCTCATGTTACTTAGTCAGTCCTTACCTCATATGTATAATACTATACAGTTTTAGTCCAGTTATTCAGACTAATACAGTTCAATATTGCATGACCAAGTATTCAGCTATCAACCAATCAAATAATCAGATAAGTTAGTAAGTTTATGCCCTCGTTTTCAGCACCTATATGAATATTCTCAGTAGTCTTATTTGATGTGTTGTACTAAGGTGGAGAGTATAGTTGAGGAGTATTCAAGGGATATATCTAAGATTAAGAATATTTTTAATTGAAGTGCATAAGGTTTAGTCACTCCGTCTTAGATGATGTTTTGTAGGTGTCAACTTATATTATATAATTTTATCTAGGATATGATTTTCTTATTTGGCTATTCTATTCAGCCCATGTGAAGATTCCTTGCTTCCTAAAGTCACTAGAACTCTATAGAAAGAGTGTCAAAGAAATGCTCTAGTAGAGTACAAGTTTTTGGCATGAGTTAATCCGTAAAGCCAATAATTCAGTTTAGTAGATAGGCATACAAATTTGTATGGTTTGGTTTCCCATCTTTCCATCTAGTCGCACTATCTGAAGTCTTATGAATGTAACTTTTCCAAGGTTGAGCAACTATGTGGTTGCAAGTTCAACTCACTTCGGATGTCATGCTTATGTTTAAGAACCCCAATATTCAGTATAGATTCAGTTCGTAGGTTCCCCATGCATCATCTCAGTTTTCCTCAGTATCTCAGCCAAGTCAACATTCTTTAAGGGACATAAATTCCTACGGGGGAGTTGCACTATAATCTCCTAAGCTTTCAGGACCTAACTTTCCATCTTTTCTTCATAACGAATCCAATATAGAGTAGTGGGAACTCATAAGTGGACCCTTAAGTTCCAATCTCAGCCATAAGCCATGTATTCAGGGACTCAGTTCAATTTATGATATTTAGTTCATGTATCACATTTCAGGCTCAGTTATGTTCTCATGTTTTCATTCATGTGTGTTTAGTAAATGATCTCGAGTTTGAGATCGGTGATTTTGTTTTCCTAAGAATCTCTTCCATGAAAGTAGTGAAGAGGCTCGCCAAGAAAGGAAAACTCATTCCTCGATCTGTCGGTTGTTACCAAATTCTCGGCTACTTTGAAAAAAAAAAAGGTTGCTTACGAGCTTGAGTTTCCTTAAGACTTAGCTTCAGTGCATCCAGTGTTCCATGTTTCCTAGCAAAAGAAATGCATAGGTGACCCAGCATTGATAGTCCCTATAGAGGGCATAGATGTTCAAAACAGCCTCTCTTATGAAGAGATTCCAGTCAAAATCCTTGACTATCATATTCCCAGATTGAGGAAAAAGGAAGTTCTTTTAGTCAAAGTTCTTTGGCGGAATCAGTCTGTTGAGGGATATACTAGGGAGGTAGAAACAGACATGTGGACCAAGTACCCTCACCTTTGCTCCGTAAACTCATACTCAACCCAAGGTAACAATTTTTCTTTGAATTACTTAGTCTCATGTTCAGATATAACAACCAACATAGTATCAATTGATGTTGCATACTCAGTCATGCATTCACGAATCAGTTCAGTCACATACTCATGCATAAGACATGCATGATCAATATATAAACTCAGCTTATCAGTAATCATAGTCATGCATTCATGAATCATGTTCAGCTATGTACTCAAGCATCAGATATGTATGTTGATTATGATAATTCAGTATATCAGTAATTTCAGTCATGGAATCATGCTTCAGTTGTGCATATCTAGTGTCTAAATCTAGTCTATCAGTATTCTCAGATTAATCAGTCTCATTTGAAGATGAATGTTTCCAAGGAGGAGATATTGTAAGAACCCGCAAAATCCTAAGCTCAACTTAGTCTTTTAAGCTTGCTAAGGGGTCCAAGACTTGGAAAATTTTAGCTAAGTATTCAAACTTAGTGTCATTTTGGCCTTCCTAAGTTGGAAACTCTATTTCATGACCACGATGACCTTAAAATATAAATCTTTAGGTTGTTTCATAAGAAATGTTAGTAGATGTTCCTGAACGAGTTTCAAATTTTTTGGATATCATTTGAACCATTTTTGGGAATCCAAAATAGTGTATCGACGCGATCTTGGTGCGGCGCGTCGGCCATCGCATTGATCAATAATCTTCCTTGGATCCCATTGGAAAATTCTAGTGAATAGATGTAGAATTGATGCCACGTATTAGCCATCGCATCGATGCCAACGTTATGGCATGTCAGTCTACACGTAGATAGTTCAGATTTTAGTCATTAAAACTCCGCATCCTCAAGGGTAATAGGGTGTTTTTTCCACATTTATCAGCCCCCAAAATAGGATATTAAGCCCCTTTAGAGGCTAAATACATCCATTATTTCAATTTTTCATGAACAGAAAATCCAGGGAGATCAATTTCAAATCAAGAACTCAAGAAACCACCACCAATCTTTGAGAATTCAATAACTAAGGTATGTAAAGTGTTTATTCAAGGGTATCCGTCAACTCTTGGAGTCCAAGAAACTCTTTTAAAATCTAAGTTAATTGATTTCATTGATTTCTTTTTGGATCTTGAATGTATTCATGATTATGATGTTAATGGTGATCTAACTCAATGATTTGTCCAAAGTGTCATGCAAACTAGTTAATTGTGAATTGATCTTTATGAACTTCATATTAAATTCTTGAGTTGCAAGTTGAATGTAGAATTCATGATAGTACTATATGTGTATTGATATGTGAAATACCCATGCTTCTCAAGTGTTTGTTAAAATGCCTATGTTAAGTGCCTAGCCCAAGTATTACATGCTATTATGTGAATTTAATCTTACACAAGCTCAGTGTACATCAAGTGTTTGACAGAAATGCCCAAGTGAATGTATTGTTAGTAAGCTAGTACTATTATGGTGGTAAAGTCATATAGTGATTTGTTTTTCATGATATTGAGTCCTGTGGGTATTTAATACCCAAAAATTTAGCTGTATACCTAGAGCTAGTGTCAGTTATAGAATAGTATTCATCCATGTCATGATCAGTAGAATTCAGTCAGTTACAGAACTCAGGGAAACTTAGTAGTACTCAGTCAGTTAACAAAATTCTATAGTATTCCATCATTCCATGGAACTCAATGAACTCAATTTAGTTCAGTTAAACAGTATGATCAGTAATAGTTTAGTCTATCTTAGAACAGTTTATAAATTAGCCCAGTGACTATTCAGTTAGGGGTAGGATTTAGCACCGAGTGAACCTAAGGATGGGGACTCACCTGCCAGTAGAGGATGTGCGCCTTAGAAGCAGTCCTTGTGTTCCAAAACTACATAGCCAACGTAGGTTGAGATATTAACCTTTCAGTTGAGGGTTGATAAGGTGATCTACCTGCCAGTTGAGGGTACTATCATTCTCATTCAGAGCACCTGCCAGATAAGGGTAACTCTGCTTGTCTTTACTCGTGGAACGAGATTGACACCCTTCCAACTGGGGTAACAGGTTGTATCCTAATCTATTTATAGAGGGGCATGTCGATTAGATGATTACCTCCTACAGTCTCAATTTCCGTTCCAATATCAGTACGAAACTCAACATAGTTCCATTTTTAGGACTATCAGATATAGTCATTCGATTATCAGTAATTCAGTATCAGTAGACTCAGATATCAGTTAACCAGTATTCAGACTCAGTATCAAGTGTTGTCACTATCTCAGTTATAGTTTAAGTATTCATGCATGTATTCTTATTTAGTTATATTCATGTTATTTAGTCAGTATTGTTCATGCATATGAACCCATACATTTCACCCTACCTCACTTTGTATACCAGTACATTCAAAGTAGTGACGCATACTTTTCTCTTGCGCTATGATGTCTTATATCATAGGTTCAAACATATGAGCTCTCGATCATCCCTAGCAGTTATAGATTTTTAGCAGTCAGAGTTAGTGGTAAGTTCTCATAGTTTGAGAACATGATTAGTATTTCAGCATTCTAGTTTATTTCAGTAGCCGATGTTAATTAGGGACTTGTCCTATCAACTCTATATTTCAAACAGTTTAGAGTTTTTTCAGACTAGATCATTTTTAAACAGATGTTTTAATTTTGGTAATGTTATACCGCATTCAGTTTTTTTTCCAGTATTGAACCTTATGGGAAGTTTTTGCCTAATTTTTGCATATACAGCATTATTATTCAATTATTACAGCAGGTACCAGCCGTGGGTTAAATTGTGGTCCTTTGGGATTATGAGCACCGTGTAGCATCCCAGATAGATACTTGAGCCATTACAAATGTCCTCAAGGACCATAAGGTAACCCATGATGGTACCTTTTATGAGCACTAAATAAAATAATATAAAATGTGTGCGAAATTTAATTGAAAATGCCATAAGGTTTTAAAAACGAAAACAATACTGGAAACATCTGTCTAAAAACAATACTGTAAGACTGTCAATAACAACTGATAACTGAACAACTGACTGAAAGTGTCCGAAAGCCTCTAACTGACTGACTGTGGAGTTGATGGGACAAGTCCCCAACTAACTCCAACTGAATACTAAACTGAACTAAAATAAACACAAATTTTCCTTAGAATATGACGACTCACTAATGCTACTACTGACGATAAGCTGGGGAGGTCGTGGTATGATCAAGAACCTAAGTCTCCGAACCTAGGATAGTAGACATCATAGCGCAAGAAATGAGTATATGGTTAGTACTTTGAATGTAATGATATGATAAATGAGGTTAGGCTGACATGCATGGTTCTTATGCATGAATTATACTGACTGAACATATAGCATGAGATAACTAATGTATAGTATATGAAAAAAGATGTAATACCTGTGAATGCATGACAAAGCATATGACATGATACTGGAATAGTCTATAAACTAAAATACTGAAATTCTGATGATGAACAACTAATACTGTATGCTATGGTCAAGCACGTTTGAAAACTAAACTCTAAACTGATCACTAGACTGAGACTGTGGGAGCTATCATCTAATCGACATGCCCCAATAAGGTAAAATGGTTCCAACATGTAACCCCAATTAGAAGGGGGTCAATATCATGCCACAGGTACTAACACTGGCTATGTGGATCCACTAAAGTGGTTCCCCAAAGGATTAATGGTCACCCTCAGTTGGTAGGGAACTAATGAGATATGTTTTAACCCTCAACAGGAAGGTTAATGTCTTAACCTAAATTGGATATGTAATTATTGAACCCAGGGACTTCTACTAAAGGTCACACCCTTAACAGGGAGGTGAGCACCCATCTTTGGGTTCCCTTAGTGCAAAATCCTACTTTCAACTGAATTGACTCTAATTACTAGACTGAACTGAGCTGACTAACATGATGCACTAACTGAATTGATGATACTCGAGTATATTTGAAACCCTTCCAAAAGTATTTAGACTATGTAAACAGCTATGATTTTGGGTATTCATAACCCCTAGGACTCGATAGTAATATCAATAATATCACATAAGAGCATTTGAAACCATAATACAACTTGGAGAACTTAATAAATAATCATTCTTCAAAATTCATCTTTGTGGCATTTCATCAAACATATGGGAGTCGTGAGTTAAATCATGAAATTAGTTTAATACATAGGATAGTAACATAAATTCTTCACTAAAATCATGGTTATGCATTTCAACATGCAACTTTTATTCTTCAACATACCAAGTACTAACTCCAATGAAAAATAAATGTAAACATGGCATAAAGTCAAAATTTATGGAAGTTCATGAGTACAATTCATAAATACATGTTAATATCACAATTGAACTTGAAAATTGGGTTCTGGAACTCCATGGATGAAAAGGGTCCATGAATCAACATATAACATACTTTTATTGATAAATTCGCGAAGATTCTTATTGGATTTCTTAAGAATTGAACTTGAATGTTGAAGGGGCTAGGGTTTGTTCTTGAGAGAGATTGCTTTTAATTCTGAGTGAAATATGAATTATGAGGAAAAAATGTTGTTTTGAGACCTAAATCCCGTGTTAAAGTGAGGGGAAAAAGATGAAACTACCCTTCTGTATTTAAAATATGAAACTGAAATGTCGATTATGTCTTTACTGCGATGCTGTGATACCCTCATTTCTATACTCACCACGATGTGGTGCAATTGAAGTGAGTTAATGGAAATGACCATTGCTGATTTTCCCTTCACCTCGACACGGTGGTTCCTTCATCATTATACCCATCGCGACACGGTCAAATTACTATGAGCTGCTACCTGGAAAATTTAAACATGGTCCAAACCTTATCTGAAAAATTTGAAACTTAACCAAGACATGGTACTTACACCCTTGAACATGAATCAACTTAAAAACCTTTGTCTCGGAGCCCAGAAGGCCAACTTAAGAATCCTCGAAGTTAAAGGTAGTAAAAAGTGACTAAGTCCCTCAACACTTAGTATTATTTTTCAGGTTCTAAGAATCTTAAGAAAGTACTAGAGAATGATCTGGACTTAGAAACGTCAAGGGTATTGCAATATCTCCCCCTTGGGAACATTCGTCCTCGAATGAGACTGATTAAGCTGAGGATATAAGTGACTGAGATTATATGCTGATTATGCATAACTAAAAATGTGATTACATAACTGAGTCTGAACATGGTGACTGAATTAACTAATTCGTGAATGCATGCAATAACATGAACATGATTTTATGGCTAGAACTGAGAATGAAAAAGAGGAACTCCAAGAAAAACTATTACCTTGAGATGAGTTTGAGTTTACAAAAAAAAGGTGAGGGTACTTGCTATGCATTTCTATCTTTGATTCCCAAGTATCTCCCTCAACGAACTAATTCCTCCAAAGAACTTTGACCAAGGGAACTTCTTTTTTCCTTAGTCTGCGAATCTAAAGATCTAAGATTTTAACTAGGAGTTATTTGTAAGAAAGGTCATTCTGAATATCTAAGCTCTCTAAATGAACAACGAACATTGGATCACCAATACACTTCTTTAATAAAGAAACATGGAAAATTGGATGCACCGATGCCAAATCTATAGGTAATTCAAGCTCATATGCTACTTTCCCAAAGCGACTCATGATCCTAAAAGGGCTTACATATCGTGGACTGAGCTTCCTATTTTTGCCAAATCTCTTCACTCCATTCATGGGAGAGATTTTTAAATATACAAAATCACCAATCTTAGATTCGATATACTTTCTCCTCTCATCTACATAACATTTCTATCGGCTTTGAGGTCTTAAGCCTCTCCCTGATTAATTGAACTTTCTCCAAAGCATCAAACACTAAATATTGTCCTATCAATGTAGTCTCACCAACTTCAAACCAACCAATAGGAGATCTATATCTCCTCCCATATAAAGCCTTAAACGGAGCCATATGGATACTAGAATTGTAGCTATTGTTGTAAGCGAACTCAAGCAATGGCAAGTGATCATCGCAACTGCCCTTAAAGTCGATGACACAAGCTCTCAACATGCCCTCTATGGTTTGAATGGTCCTCTCCACCTGACCATATGTCTGAGGGTGAAAGGCTGTATTGAGACGAACTTGGGTACCAAGACCCTTCTAAAAGCCTTCTAAAAATGAGAGGTGAACTGAGTACCCCTATCTAAAATGATGGACAACGGGACTCCATGCAATCTAACCAATTCTCTAATATATAACTTGGCATAGTCCTCAACTGAAAAGGAAGTATGGACTGGCAATAAATGGTCTTATTCGGTCATCCTATCCACAATGACCTAAATTAAATCATGCTGACGATGAGTACGAGTCAAACCCATCATAAATTCCATGTTCACCTCTTCCCACTTCTAAGTAGGAATACTAAACTCTTGCATAGTTCCACTAGGCTTCTGGTGCTCAGTCTTAACCTGCTGACAAATAAGGCACTTAGCTACAAACTCTATATTCTTTGTCTTCATACCGCTCCACTAATAGATCTCCAGTAAATTATGGCACATCTTAGTGGACCTTAGATGAATAAATTAAGGTACACCATGCTCTTCTAGAAGAATTCACTATCCCAACTCATCTATACATGGCACACACAGTCTACTTTGGCAACGCAACATACCATCTCCCCCTTGGGATAAAACCTCTACTTTTTAATTTCTAACTGACTCTTTCAACTTTACTAAACTAGGATCCCTATCTTTCTTTTCCTTCACTAAAGAAACCAAATAAGATTCTAAATACTCTGTACCCAAACACTTCCCTTATCTGAGTCAACCAAATAAATTCCTAATCTAGATAACTAATGAACCTTCTAAATCTACTGGTTCTTATCATTCTCAACATGAGCCAAACTACCCGTAGAAGTCTACTAAGAGCATCTACCACTACATTTTCCTTGCCTAGATGATACAATATACTTATATCATAATATTTTAATAATTCTAGCCACCTTCTCTGATGAAGATTTAACTATCTCTATGGAAGCCTATATTGAAAAATCTTATGGTCTGTGAATACATCAATACGCACCCCATACAAATAGTGCCTCTAAATTTTTAAGGAAAACACTACAACTATTAACTCAAGATCATGGGTAGGATAATTTATTTCATGGGGTTAAGTTGTGCGGAGGCGTAGGCTATGACCTTACCACTCTGCAAAAAAAAACCCAAACCAACTATGGAAGACTCATAATAAACAACAAACCCATCTGAACTATTGGGCAATGTCAAAACTGGGATTGAGGTAAGTCGAGTATTTAACTTCTTAAAACTCTTCTCACAAGAATTTTTCCACTAAAAATTGAATTATTTCTAAGTCAATCTTGATATGGGGGATGCAATAGATGAAAACCCTTCAACAAATCGTCTGTAATAGATTTCTAGACCTAAGAAACTTCTGAAATTTGATAGAGAAATAGGTAAGGGCTAATTTATCACTAATTCAGTATTTTGAGGGTCAACTTTAATGCTATCACCGAAAATAATATGGCCAAGGAAAGCTACTGGTCTATAATACCCCAAAAGTTTAGACATTTTTAGGATTATAGTTTGAACTCATGAGTAATAAATTTTAGTGCTTTGGTAGTGCTATGATCAAGGTTGATGCATATTAAGGCCTCAAAGGTGTCCTAGCTAATAGAAGAATCAAAATATTTCATTACCGAATGAATTCTTGAGAAGGATATTGGTATAGTCAGTTTCAAACGATCATATCTCTCGTTATACTATGAATCTCTGATCTCATGATCCACCAACAGATATATAATTAAATTAACTTTCCAACGATATCAATTTCAACTAAATAAGATATCAGAGAAAGGAGTTATGCCTATTTTACTCCGGTATGTCAGGCTGGGAAATTGAGTGATGACATTCGTGAAAACCTGTCATGCCCGTGACGACAATTACCAATGTCGTCAGCCCTGGGAAAATTTTCAACCCCAATAATAACATTTTGTGATAAGCCATTATACCCATGATGGCCTATCACCAATGTCGTCAACCTTAACCAAAAAATCAAGATTTTACCCTTTTGTGATGACAATTCATGACGGCTTATCACCAGCTTGATGACTTGTCACGAATGTCATTAGCTATTTTTCCCAAAAATTGAAGGGCATTTTAGTAAGGGCATTTTGGTTTTTTTCCTTCACTTCCCATGACTTATAACCTTCAAGGAGCGTATTATATTCCATTTTCTTTAGTTAAACATCTCAAAAAGCTCTCTCATACACTCTCAACCATAAGATTAGGGTTTCCTCTTAAGATCTTCTCCTCAAGAGAAATCCTAAGGAATTCTTCAATAACCTTAAGAAACTTTAGATCTATTTCAAGATTCAATCACTAAGATATGCGTAGTGTTCATCCATGGGTCCTTTTCATCCAGGGAGCTCAAGAATCATGTTTTAAATTGTAAATTATGATTTCCTTGTCGTGTTATGACTATATTCATGTTGATGATTGTTGTTTGGATTCAAGGTTGTATCTTGATATGTTTTCTTGAAGCATGTGAATAGGTTAGTTGAAATTCAAAAATTTTGGATGGATTAAGATGGTCGAATTGATAAATATACCTATGCCTTAAAAGAGTGCAGGCAAAGTGTTTGATAAAATGCCTAAGGAACTAGAAATCAAGCAATATAGCTAAATTGTGACTAAGTGAAGGATTCATGATATGCCCCTATGTTCCAATTACTTCCATGTCGATGGTGTGCCGCATAAATGTTATTGGATTGTTCATGAACTAGCCTTATAAGATTATGCTATGCTTACTTGGAAATCCTACTTATGTACAAGATGTATGAAAATCATGTACTTTATGAAATTCCCTAAGTTATGATATTATGAATTGTGAACTCCTGTCTTGTGATTAGTCAGTCATGTGTGTGTCAGTTTCCTTCTATCGAGTCCTAAGGGTATTCATACACAAAAATTATAGCTGTGTGCCTAGAGCCACGTCATATTTCACGATATCCAAAATCAAGCCATGATTTAATAGAAATAAGTCAGTCATGTGACTCAAGAAAACCTCATGATCTTAGTCAGTTACCAGATATTAGTAGTATTCCGCCAGTCAACGAAAATTCAATAAGTTCACTTCATGTATAGTCAGTTAAATCATGTTCAGTATAGTCAGTTAAATCATGTTTAGTCTCTTTAGATAGGAGTAGGAGTTAGCACCGAGTGAACCCAAGGATGGGAACTCACCTATTATATGAGGGTGTAATTTTAAGTACTCATCTTGTATTCCAGAACTGTATAGCCAGCATAGTTTGAGACATCGCAACCTGTTATATGAGGGTAGATCAGGTGGCTTTACCTGTCATATAAGGGTTCCCACCATTCTCACTGGAGTTACCTATTATATAAGGGCTTCTCACACGTTGTCCTTACCAGTGGTGCGGTATTGATACCCTTCTAGTTAGGGAAGAGATTGGACCCCAGCTTAGCTATAATGGCACATATGGGGCATGTCGATTAAACAATTACCTCCCACAATTTCATCATTAATCTCAGTAAAAGAACTTAGACAATTTTTCAGATTTTAATATATCAAAACGATCAGATACAATTAATTTAATTACAGTACGAAACATAAATAGTTCCATCAGATTCAGGACTATTAGATACAGTCACCCATGTTATAAGAACTACAGTATCAGTCATTATTAGTTATATGTAAACCATGTATTAGCGTAAGTATTTAGCTATCACTCATTCATGATCTGAGTTACTATGCTTGCATGTTTGCACTTTTATGTTCATATCAGTCAGTCAGTTAGCATTGCTCATATATGTAAACACTTTTGCATTTAGCCTACCTTACTCGTATACTCAGTACATCCCCATGTACTGACGTATTTATGCTATAGTGCTTTCTTTTCATGTTACACCATAGGTCCAGAGACTCGAGCTCCAGATCTGTAGTAGCAGTAGCATTCCAGTATGCAGAGTTGCAGTGTGTCCTCTTCATTCATGGATGATATGATTTGATTCATTTATTATTTTAGTTAGCTTTTAGTTTTACGAAGTGAGTTGGAGACATGTTCCTTCAACTCTTTATTTAGACAGTACTTAGAGGCTTTCAAATTTAGTTCAGGTTTATATTTAGTTTTGATTCAAATTCAATTGTTTTGGGTATTCTTTACCCTATATTGATGTTATGTTTTGACAAATTCTTTATTCAGTTGAGCCTTATGGCTAATTGTTCATGTTTTCTGCATTTTTCATGTATATTATGCAGTGTATAGGTACAGATATCAGTCATGGGTTAGCTTGTAGTCCTTTGAGGGTCATAGGCACGGTGTACCATTTTGGTTTAGAAAATTGGGGCATTACAAACTTGATATCAGAGACTATGATTCAATAGAGTCCTAGGAAGATAGAAAGCCGCATCTAGTAGAGTCTTGTACATAGGTGTGTTACGCGCCACATTTATGTGCAGGAGGCTATGAGATATTTTAGGAATAGTTTCCCTTCTTTCAGTATTCATGTCGTGCTAGTGAGCATAATATCAAGTTAAACTCTTAGTATAATTCGTTCTTCTCTTATTTCAGAATATGCCTCCAAAGAGAAAAACCAAACAGCTCCTCATCCTGAAGATCCTTTAAGAGAACATGTTTCTCATGTGGAGTCTAGAGCCATATTCACCATACATTCTCAGTCTGTGGCTTCCCAAGATAAATGGCCACCAGTTCTTCCAGCCCATCTCGTGGCCAACTCAGCCGCAGCTAGGATTCAGAATTTCACCCGAATGAACCCTCCATCTTTCTTTGGATCTAAGTCTGATGAAGACCCTCAGAAATACATTGACCAAGTCCAGAAGGTCATTGACATCATGGGTGTTACTTCTGTTAACAGTGCTAAGTTAGCCACATACCATTTGCAATATGTGGCTCATACTTGGTACAAACATTGAAAGTCTGAGAGGGTAGAAGATGCTGGTCCAATTAAGTGGGAGGAATTTTTCACGATCTTTTTAGACAGATTCTTTTCCCAAGAGCTAAGGGAGGCCAGTTCTTGAGTTCATCAACCTCAGATAGAGATATGACGGTTAAGGAGTATTCTCTCAGATTTACTCAGTTAGCCAGATATGCCCCTCATGTGGTTGCATACCAGGTCTAAGATGAGCAAGTTCGTGTTAGGGGTGAATGATATCATGGTAAATGAGTGTAGATCTGCGATGCTGAACAGTGATATGACTTTAGCCAGACTTATGACCCATGCTCCGTAAATAGAGGAGTAGAAGGTTAGAACTAGGGAGAGGCAGAACAAGAGAGCAAGATTAGGCAGTTTTAGTTTTTCTCAATCCAAAGTAGAGGGAGGAAGCCATTCGTAGTTTTATCCAAAGTCAGTAGTTCCAGCCCCTTCCTCCGCCAGTGCCCTAGTGCCAAATTCACAGACGACAACAAAGATAGAGCACCAGGCTCTAAATCTCAAGGTAGTGTTAGCTGTGCCCACACTTATCCTCAGTGTCAGACTTGTGGTAAGCACCATCAGGGTATATGTAGAGTGGGTTGTGGTATTTTTTTGGTTGTGGCAAGCCAGGCCACAGAGTTAGACATTGTTCTCAACAAGGTCCTCAGGGTCAGCAGAATCATTCCACAGCTCATTTCGGTTACCCGAACTAGTAGGGTGACACTTCTAGTGCTTCTAGTGGGCAACGCCCAAACAGACTCTATTTTCTTCGGACCTGACAGGATCAGGAAAATTCTTATGATTTCGTTACTGGTATGTTACAGATTTTCCATGTTCATGTTTATGCTTTGCTAGACCCAGGTGCATTCTTATCTTTTGTTACTCCATATATAGTAGGTAGTTTTGAAATCAGTCCTGAAATTTTAGTTTCCTTTTTCAATCTCTACCCTAGTTGGTAAAACCATCATAGCTCGGTAGGTATATAGGAACTGCCTGGTTATGATATTTCAAAGATCCACATTAGCAAATTTAGTCAAATTAGAGATGACTAATTTTGATGTCATTCTCGACATGGATTGGCTTCATTCCTACTATGCCACAGTCGACTAAAAAAATAGGATAGTTTAGTTTCAGTTCTCAAATAAACCCATCTTAGAGTGGAGGGGTAGTACTTCATCATTTAGGGGTCAGCTTATTTCCTACCTTCTGGCAAGGAAAATAATTTCTAAGAGGTGTGTGTATCATCTCGTGCATATTAAGGATTCCAGTTACAAAACTCCTAGCTTGGAATTATTCCCAATGGTTAATCAATATTCAGATGTCTTTCCTGAAGATCTTATAGGCAGTTCTCTTAAAAGGGAAATAAACTTCGGCATTGATCTGCTTCCAGATACTCAGTCTATTTCTATTCCTCCATATAGAATGGCACCAGCAAAACTCAAGGAACTAAAAGATCAGTTGAAGGATCTCTTAGATAAGGGATTCATCAGGCCCAGTGTATCCCCATAGGGTTAAGCAGTCTTATTCGTGCGTAAGAAAGATGGTTCTCTCAGGATGTGTATTGATTATCGTCAGCTCAAAAAAGTTACAATCAAGAACAAGTATCCACTTCCTAGAATAGATGACTTGTTTGGCCAACTTCAGGGTGCCAGCTATTTCTCCAAGATAGACCTCAGATCAGGCTATCATCAACTTAGAGTTAGAGAATGTGACATTCCAAAGATAGCTTTCCGTACTTGGTATGGTCACTTTAAATTTCTAATCATATCCTTTGGTCTTACCAATGCACCCGTCGTTTTCATGGACTTGATGAATTGTGTGTTCAAGTAGTACTTAGACATGTTCGTCATAGTATTCATAGATGATATCCTAGTCTATTCCCACACAGAGCATGATCATTTAGACCATCTCAGAATTGTTCTTCAGACTCTCAAAGATCATTAGTTATTTGCCAAGTTTAGTAAGTGCGAGTTTTGGCTAAGATCAGTAGCATACCAGGGCTATATTGTTTCCGGTGATGGCATTAAGGTAGATCCTTAGAAAACCAAAGAGGTAAGAAACTAGCCTCGCCCCATGTCTCCATCAGATATCAGGAGTTTCTTGGGTTTGGCTGGCTATTACAGATGGTTTGTTGAAGGATTTTCTTCTATTGCATCCTCTATGTATAGATTGACTCAAAAGAAGGTCAAATTTTAGTGGTCAGATTCTTCCGAGAAGAGTTTTCAGGAATTGAAGACTCAACTAATGTTAGCTCTAGTTTTAGCTCTTCCAGATGGTTCAAACGATTTCGTAGTGTATTGTGATGCATCCAGAGTGGGTCTAGGTTATGTCCTTATGCAGCATAGTAAGGTCATAGCCTACTCGTCCAGACAGTTAAAACCACATGAGAAGAATTATCCTACTCATGATCTTGAGTTAGTAGCCATAGTATATGCCTTAAATATTTGGAGGCATTATCTATATGGAGGTTATGTTGATTTCTTCACAGATCATAAGACTCTATAGTATGTCTTTTCTCGAAAAGATCTCAATCTTCATCAGAGAAGATGGTTAGAGCTCTTGAAGGATTATGACATGAGTGTCCTTTACCATTCGGGAAAGGCCAACATTGCAGACGACGCTCTCAGTGGACTCTCCACGTGTAGTATTTCTCATGTTAAGGATAGCAAGAATAAGATAGCTTAAGAGATCCATCATCTTGCCAGACTTGGAGTTCACTTTGTTGACTCTTTAAAGAGTGGTGTATATGTTCAGAGTAGTTTAGAGTCATCTCTAGTTTCTGAGGTAAAAGAGAAATAAGATAGGGATCCTAGCCTTGTCAAGCTAAAAGAGTCAGTTCAGAATCAGAAAAAAGAGGTTTTCTCCTAAGGGGAAGATGGTATTTTTCATTGTCAGGGTCGTTTGTGTGTTCCAGGTGTAGATGACTTAAGGCAGTGAACTCTTGCAGAAACGTATGGTGCATGATACTCTATTCATCCAGGGGCCACTAACATGTACCATGACTTGTGGGAGATCTATTGGTGGAGTGCGATAAAGAGAGATGTTGTAGAATTTGTGGCTAAGTGCTCTACATATCAGCAGGTTAAGATAGAGCATCAAAAATTTAGTGGTTCCATGCAGAAGTTCACCATTCCTACTTGGAAGTTGGAAGAAGTGAACATGGACTTCGTGATGGGTTTGCCTCGCAGTCGTCATCAGCATGATTTAGTTTGGATCATTGTAGATAAAATAACCAAGTCAGCTCACTTATTTCTAGTTCGTATTTCTTATTCAGCTGAGGATTAGGCCAAACTCTATATTAGGGAGTTGGTTAGATTGCACAGTATTCCATTATCTATCATCTCAGATAGAGGTACCCAGTTTACCTCTCACTTCTGGAAAGCATTCCAAAAGTGTCTTAGTACCAAAGTCCATCTCAGTACAATGTTTCATCCTTAGACAGATGGTGAAGTAGAAAGGACTATTCAGACTTTTGAAGATATGCTAAGGGCGTGTGCAGTTGATTTCAAGGAAAGTTGAGATGACCACTTGCCTTTGATTGAGTTTGCATATAATTATAGCTATCATTCCAGTATTCAAATGGATCTATTTGAACCTCTCTATGGTTGGAGATTTAGATCTCCAATTGGTTGGTTCAAGTTAGTAAGGCCTCAGTCATAGGTCCTGACTTGGTATTCGACACCTTAGAGAAGGTTCAGTTGATCAGACAGAGACTTTGGGCTGCTCAGAGCCGATAGAAGTCTTATGCAGATATTCATAGAAAGGATCTTGAATTCGAGGTCAATGATTACATCTATCTTAATATCTCTCCTATGAAGGGAGTGAATAGGTTCGGCAAGAAAGGGAAACTCACTCCGCTATATATTGGTCCATTAAGGATTTTCAGTCGCTTTGGCAAGGTAGCTTGTGAGCTCGAATTCCCTTCAGATCTAGCCTTAGTTCATCCAGTCTTCCATGTCTCTTTGCTCATGAAGTGCATAGGTAACCCAGTAGTTGTAGTCCCTATTCAAAGCATTGACATTCAAAATAGCCTCTCTTATGAGGAGATTTCAGTTGAAATCTTAGACTATCAGACTCATCGTTTGAGGAGCAAAGAAGTCCCTCTATTCAAGGTTCTTTGGCAAAATCAGTCTCATGAGGGAGCTACTTGGGAAGCAGAAGCAGATATGCGTACCAAGTATCCTCACCTCTTCTTCGCCAATTCAGATCAAGCTTAAGGTAATAGTTCTCCTTAAGCTTATTTAGTTTCATGTTCATGTTTCCATCATAAAACTTGGTACCTATTACCATTGCATACTCAGTTATGAATTCATGTATTAGTTCAGTTATAAGATTATGCATCAGCTATGCATTCTTATCTTAAGAAACTCAGTTTATCAGATTACTCAATTATGCATTCATGTATCAGTTATTCATGCATCAGATATGCCTGAGTTTAGTATATTTATCTTGTCAGTCATAAGATCATATTTTAGTTATTCAGTTCAGTCATGTTCAGTTTGTCTTTTATCCCCTCTCAGTTGATTCTCATTCGAGGACGAATGTTCTCAAGGGGGAGATATTGTAATACCCCAAAAGTTTAGGCATTTTTAGGATCATGCTTCGAACTTATAAGTAATAAATTTTAGTTCTTTGGTAGTTCTATGATCAAGGTTGATGCATATTAAGGCCTCAAAAGTGTCCTAGCTAATAGACGAATGAAAATATTTCCTTACCGATTGAATTCTTGAGAAGGATATTGGTATAGTCAGCTTCAAATAAGCATATATCTCTTTATGCTATAATTTTCTGAGCTCATGACCCTCCAACAGATAGATAATTGAATTATATTTCCAACGATATTAGTTTCACCTAATCCGATATCGGATCAATTAGGTATGCCTATTTTACTCCGGCATGTCAGACTAGGAAACTGAGTGACGCCATTCGTGTTAAGCTGTCACGCCCGTGATGGCCTATCACCAATGTCGTCAGCCCTGGGCAGATTTTCACCCCCAGTGATGACATTTTGTGATAATCTATCACGCCCATGATGGCCTTTCACCAATGTCGTCAACCTTAACCAGAAAATCAAGATTTTACCTCTTTGTGATAACAATTCGTGACAGCTTATCACCAGCTTGACGACTTGTCACGAATGTAGTAAGCTATTTTTCCCAAAAATTGAGGGACATTTTAGTAAGGGTATTTTGGTCTTTTTTCTTCACTTCCCATGACTTTTAACCCTCAAGGAGCGTATTATCTTCTATTCTCTTTAGTTAAACATCGCAAAAAGCTCTCTCATACACTCTCAACCACAAGATTAGGGTTTCCTCTCAAGATCATCTCCTCAAGAGAAAGCCTAAGAAATTATTCAAGAACCTTCAAAAATATTAGATCTCTTTCAAAATTCAATCACTAAGGTATGCGTAGTATTCATCCATGAGTCCCTTTCATCCAGGGAGCTTAAGAATCATGTTTTAAATTATAAATTGTAATTTCCTTATTGTGTTATGACTATATTCATGTTGATGATTGTTGTTTAGATTCATGTGAATAGGTTAGTTAAAACCCATAAATTTTGGAAGGATTAAGATGGTCGAATTGATAAATATACCTATGCCTTAAAAGAGTGCATACAAGGTGTTTGATAAAATTCCTATGGAACTAGAAATCATGCAATATAGCTAAATTATGACTAAGTGGAGGATTCATGATATACCCCAATGTTCCAATGACTTTCATGTTGATAGTGTGCCTTATAAAAGTTGTTGGATCGTTCATGAACTAGCCTTACGATATTATGCTATGCTTACTTGCAAATCCTACTTATGTACAAGATGTATGAAAATCATGTACTTCAAGAAATTCCCCAAGTTATGATATTATGAATTGTGAACACTAATCTTGTGATCAAGTCAGTCATGGGTGTGTCAGTTTCCTTCTATCGAGTCCAGGGGGTATTTATACCTAAAAAATATAGTTGTGTGCCTAGAGCCATGTTATGTTTCACGATATCCGAAATCAAGCCATGATTTAATAGAAATAAGTCAATCATGTGACTCAGGAAAATATCATGATCTTAGTCAGTTATTAGAAATTAGTAGTATTTCGTCAGTCAATGGAAATTCAGTAAGTTCAGTTCATGTATAGTTAGTTAAATCATGTTCAGTCTCTTCAGATAAGAGTAGGAGTTAGCGCCGAGTGAACCCAAGGATGAGAACTCACCTGTTATATTAGGGTGTGATTCTTAGCAGTCATCCTTGCATTCCAGAACTATGTAGCCAGCTTAGGTTGAGACATAACAGCCTGTTATATGAGGGTAGATGAGTTGGCTTAACCCGTTATATGAGGGTTCCCACCGCTCTTACTAGATTTACCTGTTATATGAGGGTTACCCACATGTTGTCCTTACTAGTGGCGCGGTATTGACGCCCTTCCAGTCAGGGCAAAGATTGGACCCCAGCTTAGCTATAATGGCACATATGGGGCATATTAACTACCTCCCACAGTTTCAGCATTAGTCTCAGTAAAAGAACTCAGATAGTTCCTCAGATTTTAGTATATTAGGACTATCAGATACGGTCAATTTAATTATAGTACGGAACTCAGATAGTTCCATTAGATTTAGCACTATCAGATACAGTCACCCATGTTATCATAACTACAGTATCAATCATGATTAGTTATCAGTAAACCATGTATTAGCATGGATATTTAGCTATCATGCACTCACGATCTCATTTACTATTCATGCATGTTTGCACTCTCACATTCATATCAGTCAGTCAGTTAGCATTGCTCATGCATGTAAACCCTTTTGCATTTAGCCTACCTCACTCGTATACACAGTACATCCCTACGTACTGACGCATTTATGCTATGGTGCTTTCTTTTTATTTTACCCTATAAGTCCAGAGATACGAGCTCTAGATCTGTAGTAGCAGTAGCATTCCAGCATATAGAGTTGCAGTGAGTCCTCTTCATATGAGGACAATATGATTTGATTTATTTATTATTTTAGTTAGGTTTTAGTTTTATAGATTTAGTTGGAGACATGTTCCTTCAACTCTTTATTCAGACAGTACTTAGAGGGTTTTAGATTTGGTTCAGATTTATATTCAATTTTGATTCAGATTCAGTTGTTTTGGGTATTTGTTATCCCACATGGATGTTATGTTTTGACAGATTCTTTATTCAGTTGAACCTTATGGCCTATTATTCATATTTTCCACATTCTTCATGTATATTATGCAGTGTACAGGTACAGATATCAATCATAGGTTAGCTTGGGGTCCTTTGGGGTCATAGGCACTATGTAGTATTTCGGTATAAAAAATTAGGGCGTTACATGATCTTAGCAAAAAATTTGCACTTACTGACTTTAGAAAATAGCTGAAGGGCTCTAAGAGTAGGCAATACGATTCTAAGATGGCCTGCATGATTATTTTTACCACGGGAATAGACAAGGATATCATCTATGAAGACTATGACCAACATGCCTAAGTACTATTTAAACACTCGATTCATCAAGTCCACGAAAGCTTCTGGGGAATTGGTAAGACCAAGTGACATGACTACAAATTTGAAATGACTATATCAAGTTCTGAAAGCTATTTTTGGAATGTCACATTCTTTGACTCTGATCAAAGCGATTACACTGCGATGCGGTGATGACCAAAATCTGGAGAAAAGTGCCCAGTTATGGAAAAAAGATTCCAGTGATGGCATTTGGCACTATACCAAGATGCGATGATGCCCAAAATTGGGATAGTTCTCCCATCGAGAAGAAAACTATGTGGAAACCTAATCCAAGTCAGTTTATGACTTGTCAACTTTAAATATAGCATCCAAAAACATATTTTCATCATCTTGGGACATTTTGGAACACTCTAGATCAACTTGGACATCATTGGAGGCTAACACAACTGATTTTTAGGTTTTATCATTCCTTGATTAAGTTTCTTTATGGTTTGTATCATCAATCTAATGGAATGGATAATGAATATTTCCATTAAAGGGTAAACTCCTTTTCCAGGGTTACGGACAAGATAATGACTACTTTTGTTTTCAATTAAGTTTGTTTGTGTTTCTTATCATTATGGTCGCTTATTTATCCTTTTTTTAAAAAACTATTTTAAGGATTAGCTGCCCTTAGAATATATTTATTGTCAACCTTCGATCTCGAGAGAGGGAATAGGGGGATAGAACATGGGAATAAACAAAGTTTAGGTTATTATTCTTTTATAAAATAAAGAATTGAACTTAGCCCCTAGGACAGGGATGTACTTAGGAGCCTCACTTGATTCAAACGTAGGATGATAGCGTTAATAACTTAATTGGATTATTACATCCCCGCTCAATGATGTAGTTGTAATTTCCAAATTAGATAAATAGTTAGAGGTCGAGAGACTATGATCATATGAATAACCCTACGAATCAACAACCAAATTAGAAATTTAACGAATGAAATTAAATAGCATAGTATGATTTTTCTTAAGCCTTGATCTTGGTCTCTATTCTTTGATTGTCCAAAGTCATTTACTTTTCCGCATTAGTTTAGTTTAGTTTTAGTTTACAACTCTAAAACTTTATTTATTACTTTTCTCAATTTGGTAAACTAGAATTGGATAGTTGGAGAAACCAAGTCCCTGTGTGATCGATATTCGACTTTCTTGAAGGCCACTATATTACTTGGTAGGGCACGTACACTTGCTTGTGCGCTTAGGAGCTATCAAGATTTTGGCACCGTTGCCAGGGACTTATAACTAGGAAACTATCTTATTTTTAGTTTTTTGATATTGAGTTGTAAATAATTTTTTTAGTTTCTTTTTATTTTCTTTTATTTCTCTTTTTATCACACTTTTGGACATGGAAGCTTGGGATAGATGGTTTACGAGTGATGATGATTCTTTATGGTGTTTAGTTTTTGGCAATAGTGATCATTCTGAAGATATATGTGCTGTCAACCCTGATTCAGTAATGTTTGTTGTGTATTATCAAAGGCAATACTATGTGAATGCCTACTATCAACAATAATAGTTTCAGCAACTGCAGATTCAGAATTACCAGGCCCCATTTAAAATGAACAATTTGGAAGAGATGCTTAAACAAATTTTAGCTGATCAAGCATAGTTGTCAGCAGATATAAAGAGTTATAGGGCTAATTTAGAGCATCAGCAAAAAGTCCTGAGGAAGTTGGTGATGCAAATAGGGCAAGTGCAACGGTACATAATACTAGATCTCAAGGTGATATACCAAGTGATAGTGTAAAAGTAATTGCAATAACTTTGAGGAATGGAACAGAGCTCAATGAAGAACCTCCAAAGATAATTAAGGAGGTAGATGTAAAGTTGACTTCCTAACCTGTTGAAGACAAAGTTACTGATAATTCGAGAAAGTCTGAGTACTCATAAACTAAAATTGTTGAACAGGTTAAGGAGATACTACCATCACCATATGAATTACAACCATTCAATTGTCATTTTTCTCTTGAGACTAAAATTGTGAAGGTGACTATGAGTAAGGGTATTGAAAATGGTGTAAATTTTAAAGTGGGATTGGTTGGGCCTTACTCAAAACACTTTTCTATAATAGGTTTATATGATGTCTTGTCTGTGGAATCATCAAAAGTAGTGGAAGAGTGTGCAGATGAGGAACAAAAATCCTATGTTCTTGATTTTACACCAAATAAGAAATATAAAATCACACCTCACCTTAAGGACAAGTGGTTTACAATGTATATTCTATTACACGGTACCTTAGTCTTTGTACCACACCCATATAAGCGAGGAAAAAAGATGGATGCGATATTAGGGTAAAATTCATATCCTTAATATAGAGAAAAAAGTTGATTGGGTCGTGCTGCGACACTAAAGGCAACCCAAGTTAAGTAGGTATAATTTTTTTTAGTTTTTAGTTTTTATTTCACGTAGTTTTTGTTCTTATTAAGTCGCAGGTTGATGGGAAGTTTGAGTACTAAAAATTTGAGCAAAGAATCATGGCGAAGACTAAGTCTGGGGTCCCCTAGACCTTCTTTATGCAAAAAATACTATTAGAGAGGCCTAGAGGCCTCTGGGAGTATTTCTATCTCTTACTTTTAAGTTCACTTTGGGCCCAAAGTATATTTTTAAGGGTAGGGTGGTGAAATTCCCAATTTTAGGCTCAATTTTAAAAAAATTGTGTAAGATATTCTTGTTGGTGCTAGTTTTGATTGCATGGTGCAAGTGATTTTAGTTATATAAGCATGTTGATTTATGGAATTACTACTTTTGAGACTCTTAGACTCATGATATGACTTTTGTACTTGTTGGCTTAAATTTGAATTCATTATACTATTTGGTTGAGAATCTATGATGATCCTATGTGAGTTGAGTATGTGCTATGTGTGATGTTAGATTCTGTATATTTCATGATGTATATGATGCTAGAACTTTCCCGGTGTGTGTATAAAGCAAAATAAAGAGAGTGAGTTTAGGAGATGCTATAAGCATTTCTTTGATAGCCTTGTTTTTACCTTCTATTTGATCTACCCATTATGCATAATCCTAGTGAGATCCATTGATCCTTTATCTTTTTCTTTGGAAGCCTCATATGTAGACTAATCCCTTTTTTTGATGGACTTTAATTTGATCCCAAAAAAAGCTCCTAAGTGCTTTAATTGTAAAATAATTGAGTAAGGAGTGTAAAATTTAAAAAGTAGGAGAAAGGTGAAATTGAGGTCCCAAGGTAATGGTTATTGGTGTTTATATTTGAGGTGTGGTGGTTTGGAGTGATGTAAATGGTGTTAGAAATATTCCTATGATTGTGAAAAATGAACAAAATTGATTCATGTTGTAATAAATAATACTTCCACGATGTGTTTGTGAAAATGTTTAAAAGAGATGGGCCAAAACAAAAGATATGGGTGGGTGGAAAAGTGTAATATGGTTTTTTAAGATTTGTTTTAAATGTATAATGTAGTTTATTAAAGCACTTAGAGAGCTTAGTCACTATTCCCAAATAGTTCCTACCTGTCCCTTACCCTATATTATATCCCGAAAAAGACCTATTTGATCCTAAATTTAACACTCTGATATTAGTGGAGCACTACACTAAGGTCAAGCCTATGATTCATTATGCGTAACTTGTTAATTCCTTGTGAGAGAGTGTAATTTGATTCTTGTACCCATCATGTTATGAATTGCTTAATTGTGAGTGATTATGGGTAACTCTCTTTTTGTGAGGGGCGCATGTTTGATAAATGTGGGAGATTTTTATGATGTCCTTACTTGAATGATAAGAATGAGTTTTCCAACTAGGTGAGTCGATTCTTGAGGCTAGGATATTTTGGAGTAGTGTTCATAAGCTTTGAATTCTGTTTGTAACATGCTTAATGTAGAAACTTGCATTCTGTGTAGTTATTGTAGTACTAGATTGAGTGAATTTCTTGTAGTAGAAGTGTGGATTGTTTTCAGCTAATGGTGTTTATATTTAAGAGTTGTTCGAGGAAGAACAAGGCTTTAAGTGTGGGGTGGTGATGTTGGGTGTATTTTTGCGTTGTAGCGTTACTATTCTAGTCTTTTAGCTTTATTTTGAGGATGATTCTTATGCTATATGTGTTGATAATTATATAAATGAGCATTTATGTGTCCAAGTATGTGTTTACAATTTTTAATGGTGTTTTCACATGAGTTTTGATTAAATTTGAGCATTTAGAGTTCAACCGAGAAAACTAGTGTTACTAGCTTGAGCTAGGTGTTTGTCTAGTCTATCATGTTGGGTTTAAATATGTTTAATGAGTTCCTAAAGCTGTTATTGTCTTTTTATGTGAAAAAACTTTCTTCTAATGTTCAAGGGTCAATTGGATCAAGCCAAGGGTCCATACAATGAGTTAAAGATCAAAGTGAAATTAGCCTATGCTTAGCTCGTGTTTTTGATTCACCATTTAGGATGTGGTGTTGTTTTGAGCTATAAAATGTTGTTTTTAATGCTATATGATGATTTTATAATGGATTATCATGATATATGAAGGATATACACGCTTCAAATGAAGTGGAAACAACTCCAAAAGGCCTGGAATTGATCAATGAAAGCACAATACACAAATTGATGCAATTTGAACCCCTGAAACATCTTGGGCGCATATTGACTGTGTGATTGGACAATGGTCACATTCTATGCACCATTGTATTCATAAGGGGACCAAAATGGTAAAACACCAAGTCACGACATCGAGTTAATTGGCAATTTTTCAAGAATAGTAGCTCAACGCGATTACACCACGATGCAGTGATGACCAAAATTGGGAGAAAAGTTCCTAGTTATGGAAAAAAATGCCCAGTGATGGTATTTCGCACAATACCAAGACACGATTATGCCCAAAATTAGGATAATTTAGCCTAGCTGGGTTGTTAATCTTTTATAAAATAAAGATATAACATGGGGATAAACAAAGTTTAGGTTTTTATTCTTTTATAAAATAAAGAATTGAACTTAGCACCTAGGACAGGGATGTACTTAGGAGCCTTACTTGATTCAAATTTAGGATGATAGCTTTAATAATTTAATTGGATTAATACATTCCTACCCAATGATGTAGTTCTAATGTCCAAATTAGGTAAACGGTTAGAGATCGAGAGACTATGATCATGTGATTAACTCGACGAATCAACAACCAAGATAATCAATTTAACGAATAAAGTTCAATAGTTTAGTATGATTGTTATTAAGCCTTAACCCTGGGTCTCTATCCTTTGATTTTCCAAAGTCATTTACTTTTCCATATTGGTTTATTTTATTTTTAGCTTACGACTCTAAAACTTTATTTGTTACTCTCCTTAATTTGTTAACCTAGAATTGGATAGTTGGCAAAACCAAGTCCATGTTTGATCGATACTCGACTTTCTTAAAGGCCACTATATTACTTGGTAGACCACGTACACTTGCTTGTACAATTGGGCACTGTGAATTTTGTCATCTCCAATTCTACAACGTCTACTAAAGTAACTTTCTGAGATACTGTGACCAGACAGTTTCTGTATACTTGTCTGGCTACAATAAAGATGCCTACTGGGGTTGACACAAAAAATGGCTCCACTAAGGTTTCTGGACTGACACCAAAGTTGACTGCTGTAACTCCCTAAGAGTACACCCTAGGCGCCTCATAGTGCTAATAGTCCTGAGGGTCTATAAGCTAACCCATGAGTTGGTATCTTCTGTGAGCACTGAATAAAACTGATAACCAAAGATAATAGTGGAACTTAACTGAGGAATGCCATAAGGTTTTAAATCATAGTTCTAATAAATTCTACAAAACAAAACTGATAATACTTATAAAATGTTTGACAATAACAACTAAAAACTGAAGACTGACTAACTGTCTATACTACTCTAAAAAGCCACTACAGACTGACTATGGAGCTGATGGGACAAACCACTAACTAACTCTGACTGAATGGAAAAAATACCGAAACTAATGAAATAAATGAGAGAAATAAACCATATCCTCGAGATATGAGGACTCACCACTGCAATGTCTGATAATCGAGAAAGTCTATGTACAATACAGGAACTGAGCGTCCAAACCTATGATATGAAACATCGTAGCGCAAGAAATGAGTATGTGATTAGTACTTTGAATGTACTGGTATGCTAAATGAGGTAGGCTGATATGTATGGTTTTATGTACAGGAGTAATAACTAACTGAATTAATAGCATGAAGTACTGAATAGAATGCATGAAATTTGTAAATATTGACAATGCATGACCAAGAATAAAACATGTTCTGAATATAATCTATAAACTAAAATACTGAGTACTGATACATTAATAACTAGTATCTGTATTCTATGGTCAAGAAAAACTAGAACTGAATTACTGTGCTGATTACTGGATTGAGATTGTGGGAGCTATCATCGAACCGACATGCCCAAATGAGCAATATGGGGTCCAAACAATGACTCTAGTTGGTAGGGTGTCAGTACCGTGCCACGGGTACTAACAATAGCTGTGTGAATCCACTAAAATGCTATCCCAAATAACTAAGGATGTCAAGTCTAAACTAATGGGTGACCCCTGGGAGATAATCAAGCCTGAACTGATGGGTGACTCCTCAAATTCTACGCTGGCTACGTAGTTATGGAGTACATGGATTGCTACTAATGACTCTGCCTTGCTAACTGGGAATCCGCCATTCCTGCACCCACTCGGTGCTAAATCCTACTACCAATTGAACTGACTTAGAATACTGAACCGTTCTAAGTTTAACTGATCATGATAACTGACTAAACTAATACTGCTTATAACATTTCTGAAATTATTCTGCAGATACTGAGACTAAATAAATAGCTAATTTTTGGGTATTCACAACTCCCAGGACTCGATAGAAATAATACAAAAATAGTACTAAAACTTTGGGCACATAATATGAAAGCATTTATTCAAAATTCATTCTTCCAGGCATTTCATCAAACACTTGATATGCAGAGTGTAAGCTAAGTATGGAAATGGTTTAAAACTTATAGTAACGGTATGATTTAAACATCAACATCATTAAATTATGATTAAATCAACGATTAACCCTATTTGAATATGTGGGATTTAATAACAACAATAATTTCATGTTAACATGGTATAGAATCAAGATTCATGGGGATTCATGGTTAAAAATCAGAATAACTTGTAAAAGATCATAACTTTGAATTCAAAACAAATTAGATTCTTGGGCTTCATGGGTGAAAGGGACCCATGGATGAACATTTAACATACCTCAATTGAATAATTCTTGAAAGTTCTTGAATTTGGAACCTTGAATTTGAATTATCTTCAAACAAGAATGGTGAATTTTGGAGTTTCTTGGATATGAATGCTGAAGCCTAGGGTTTTCTTGGAGAGTAAATTTATGAAAAATCAATATAATATGCTTAGGATAGGTTAAATCCTTTAATTAATACGATTTGGAGCTTGGGCAAAAAGACTAAACTTTCGTTGGGAATTAAAACACGGAACTTGAACTGTAAAGCCCAATTTTGACTTTCAGCGCGATGCAGTGCAATGATGTTGTGCCACTGGAAAAAGGACAATCCCCATTTTTCCTAATAGGGCCAGACGATGCTATCACGTTGCACCACTGGAAATAGACAATTCTGATTTGGCACTATGGTACGACGCGACACTATTTTGGTGCCTCACTGAAAAAGGACGAACGTGATTTTGGTCATCACCGCGACTGCCAAATTGTGATGGGCTACTGCCTTTTACTAAAATCATCATAACTTCTCACTCGAGTATTGGATTTAGGCGAAATTAGTATCATTGGAAATCTAATTAAATTTCCTACAATTTGGTGCATCTTGAGATGGAAAATTCTTAGTAGAATAAAAGATAAGCTCGTTTGAAGTTGACTATAGCAACATTCTTCTCGAAAACTCAATTGGTAAGGAATATTTTGATCCGTCTAATAGCTGGGAGTTATTTGAGGCCTTAATATGCATCAAACTCACTTATAACACTACCAACAAACTATAATGTATTTTAATTAGCTTGAAACATGGCTCTAATATTGGTTTGGATTTTTGAGGTATTATAATATCTCCCCCTTGGGAACATTCATCCTCAAATGAGATTGGTTAAGATGAAAAAACTGAGGGACTTTGGTTACATGATGAATATAAGTGATGAAAATATGATTACATGACTAATTTTGAAACATGATACATGACTAAACTAGTTCTGTGAATGAATGACTGACATGTGAATGATATGTAGCTGAAATTGAGAATGGAAAAAAGAGAAATTCTAAGAAGATTGTTACCTTTAGCAGAATCTAAGTTTGTAGAGAAAAGATGAGGGTACTTGGTCTGCATATCTGCTTCTGCTTCCCAAGTGGCTCCCTCAACAAATTGATTCTGCCGGAGAACCTTGACTAGGGGAACTTCTTTGTTTCTTAGTCTACAAATTTGTCGAACAAGGATCTCGACTTGAATTTCTTCATAAGAAAGGATGTTCTGAACATCTACACTTTATAAGGGAAAAGCTATAGTTGGGTCACCAATACACTTCTTCAGCAAAGATATATGAAATACAGGGTGCACTGATTCTAATTGTGCATGTAACTCAAGATCATAAGCCACCCTTTAGAAATGGCTCAAAATTCTGTGAGGGACAACATATTGGGGACTAAGCTTCCTTTTCTTACCAAACCTCTTTACCCCCTTCATGGGAGCGATTTTTAGATATGTGAAATCTCCAATCTAAAATTCAAGATTCTTTTTCCTCACATCTACATAGGATTTCTGTCGTCTTTGGGCTTCTTATGCCTTTCCTGAATAAGTTGAACTTTCTCCAAATCAACTAAAACTAAGTTAGGCCATATCAAAGTGGTTTGACCTGCCTCAAACCAACTAATCATAAATCTACACCTCCTTCTATATAGAGCCTCAAATAGAGCCATCTGAATATTGGAATAATAGTTGTTATTATGCACGAATTCAATCAAAGGCAAGTGATCATCCCAACTTCCCTTAAAGTCAACCACACACACTCTCAACGTATCCTTAAAGGTCTGAACGGTCCTCTCCACATGACCATTTGTCTGAGGGTGAAAGGTTGTACTGAGGTGAATTTTTGTACCAAGACCCTTCTAGAAAGAATTCCTAAAGTGAGAGATAAGTTGAGTACCTCTATCTGAAATGATACACAACAGAAAACCATGCAATCAAACCAACTCTCTAATATAGAGCTTGACATAGTCTTCAGTTAAATAAGATGTATGGACTGGTAAGAAATGGGCTTATTTTGTTATCATGTCCACAATGACCCACATCGAATCATGCTACTGATGAGTACGAGGCAAACCTGTCATAAAATCCATTTTAATTACTTCCCACTTCAAAGTGGGAATACTGAACTCTAACATGGACCCACTAGGTTTCTGATATTCAAACTTAACCTGCTGAAAAGTGGAGAACGTAGCTACAAATTGTACAATATCTCTCTTCATCTCATTCCACCAATAGATTTCCCACAGATCGTGGTAAATCTTCGTGGACCCTAGATGAATTGAGTAAAGTTCACATGCATTTTTGCAAGAATTTGCTGTCTTAACTCATTAACACACGGCAAACAAAGTCTACCCTTAAAATGCAACACTCCATCTCCCCCTTGGGAGAAAACCTCTACTTTCTAATCTCTGATTGACTCCTTCAACTTCACCAGACTAGGATCCCTATCCTACATTTCTTTGACTTCAGCAACCAAAGAAGATTTTGAACTATTCTGAACCCAAACACTACCCTCATCTATATCAACCAAACGAATACTTAGCCTAGAAAGTTACTGAACTTCCTAAACTAAATTCTTCTTATCATTTTCAACATGAGAAACATTACCCATAGAAAATCTACTTAGGACATCTACCACTACATAGGCCTTGATCGGGTTGTACAAACCACTCACATCATAATCTTTCAACAATTTTAACCATCTCCTATGATGAATATTCAAATCCTTATGCAAAAATGCATACTGCAAGCTTTTGTGATCTGTGAACACATCAACATGCACCCCATAAAAATATTGCCTCCAAATATTTAAGGAAAATAAAACAGCTGCTAACTCAAGATCATGGGTGGGGTAATTCTTTTTATAAGGATTAAGTTGTCTAGAGGCATAGGCCGCAACCTTACCCTTCTACATTAAAACACACCCCAAACCAACTCTGAAAGCATCACAGTAAACAATAAACCCATCCGAACCATCTGGTAACATCAAAATTGGGGCTGTGGTGAGTCGAGTCTTTAACTTGTAAAAACTCTTCTCATAAGAATCTGACCACTGAAATGTAACTTTCTTCTGAGTCAATCTAAACATGGGGGATGTAATAGACAAAAAACCTTCTACAAACCGCTGGTAATAGCCAGCCAAACCCAAGAAACTCCTGATATCTGACGAAGAGATAGGTCTAGGCTAGTTTTTCAGCGCTTTAGTTTTTTTAGGATCAACTCTAATTCCATCATCGAAAATAATATGGCTAAAGAAAGCTATTGATCTTAGCAAAAATTTACACTTACTAAATTTAGCGAACAACTGATTAGCTCTAAGAGTTTGCAATATTATTCTGGGGTGGTCTGGGTAAATATTTTCATTACGGGAATAAACAAGAATATCATCTATAAAGTCTATAATGAGCATGTCCAAGTACTGCTTGATCACCCAATTCATCAAATCTATATAGGCTACTAGGATAGTTTTGAAACCAAAGCACATGACTAGTAACTATAAGTGACCATACCGGGTTTTGAAAGTTGTTTTAAGAATGTCATATTCTCTGACTTTAAGCTGATGATAGCCGGATCTGAGGTCTATCTTAGAAAATTAACTGACACCCTGAATTTGATCGAACAAGTCATTAATTATGGGGAGTGGATATTTGTTATTGATTGTGACATTGTTTAACTGATGGTAGTAGATACACATTCTAAGAGAACCATCTTTCTTGTGCATGAACAAAATGGTGGGCCCCACAAAAAAATGCTGGGCATGATGAATCCCTTATCTAGGAGATCATTCAATTTTTCTTTCAACACTTTGAGTTTGGCTAGAGCCATTCTGTATGGTGGAATAGAGATAGGATAGGTATCTAAAAGAAGGTCTATTCCGAAGTCAATTTTCTTTTCGGGAGAAACTTTGGGAAGATCTTAGGGAACACATCTAGAAATTCCCTCATTACTGAAACTGACTCAAGATTTGGAGTCTTAAAATTAGAGACATTGACTAGGACAAGATGATAAATACACCCTTTGGATATCATTTTCCCTACTCTAAGGTATGAAACAAGCAGACCCCTAAGTGATGTGGTACTACCCCACCATTGAAGAACTAGTTCATTTGGAAACTAAAAATGAACTACTCTATTTATGCAATCCACTGAAGCATAACATAAATTAAGTCAATCCATGCCAATAATGACGCCAAAATCCGTCATTTCTAACTCTACAAGGTCAACTGATGTAACTTTCTAAGATACTGTAATCGGGTAGTTCCTGTATACCCGCTGGGCTATAATAGATTTACCCATTGGGGTAGACACTGAGAAAGGCTCTACTGAGATTTTGGAATTGACTCTGAAGTTGATGGCTATATAAGGGATTATTAAAAAAAAGAAACTCCAGGAACTAGTAAAGGATAAATATATAAATAAAAGACTTACAGCGTACCAATAGCCACATTAGGAAAACTTTCTTGATTTTATTGGGACTGAAGTTCATAAAGCCTGTTCTGATGCTGACCACTAGTTGCACTGGAAGCACTGCCCTGCTGAGTTGGGCGGTTGACTGGAGCCGATGATTGATGGGACTAGCCCTATTGGCGTAAATCCCTCCCTTCTGAGAAACTAACCGACACTTTTGAATTAGATGGCTTGGCTTGCCATACCCAAAACATAAATCACTACCAGATCTACACTCACCCTGATGGTTTCTAACATATTTTGGGTAATAATGAATTGTACGCCTACTGTTTACACTGACTTGGGACTTAGAGCCTAGCGTCTTATGCCGATTGTCATTTTTTAACCTTAGCATAGGGGCACTAGCTAAAGATGGGGTAGGATCTGAAGATTTTTGATGGAAATAAGGATGGTTACCACCTTCAGACTCTGGATGAGTAAAATTAAAGCTGCCTGTTCTAGCCTTCTTGTTCTCTTTCTCCTTATTTTTAAGCTTCTGCTCCTCAATCTATTGAACATGGACCATGAGCCTTGATATGTCCAACTCTTTAATTAACATTGTAGCCCGACACTCCTTGACCACATTATCAGATACCCCAGACACAAACTACACACCCTAGAACTGCTTTCAGCTACCATGTGAGGAGCATACTTTGCTAGTTGAGTAAGCTTAAGGGAATAATTCTTCACACTTATGTTTCACTGCCTCAAGTTTGTAAACTCTAACATTTTGGTTTACCTCAGCTCTAATAGGAAGAATTTATCTAAGAAGGCTGCAGTAAAATCCTCTCTTTCATAGGCCCTGCATCCGTGCCTCTATCCTCTTTCCACTACTTAAACTAGTTAGGCAACATCCTGCAGCTAATAAGAATCCAATTCAGCACTCTCACTAGAAGTCATCCCCATAATGTTTGTTACGTTCTGGAGAATATCTAAGAATTCCTAGGGATCCTCTTAAGATTTGTATCCCAAAAATAGAGAAGGATTTATTCGGGTAAAGTCCAAAATCCTAGTTGTGGAAATATTAGACACTGGGTTGGCCAGAATAGCGGATGGATAAACATTACGATCCGCTATAGAGTGAGCTAGAGTAGTGAATACTGCTCTGAACTCTGCATAAGAAACATGCTCATTTAGGGGATCTTCCTGAATAGGCGGAGGTGCTGGCTGGTTTACATTTCTTCTTCCGTTTGTCTTTTTAGGAGGCATGTTCTGTAAAATATAAGGAAGAGTAGATTAGACAAAGAGTTTAACACGAGAATCATTCTCAGTAGCATTACATGAACACTAAAATAAGGGAAACATTTCTTAAAATGCCTCATAGCCTTTTTTCCATAAGTGTGGCATCCTTCACAACCATTCACAAGACTCTACTTGATACAGCTTTAAGACTTCTAGGATACTTTAAAACCTTAAGCTCTAATAATAAGTTTATAATGCCCCGAGAGTACACCTTGGGTGCGACACTATGCTTACAATACTGAGGGACCACAAGCTAACCCATTAACTAGTACCTGCTGTGACCACTAAATAAAACTGATAACAAAAGATCATATGTGGACTTAACCGAGCAATGCCATTAGATTTTAAAGCATAGTTCTGATAAAGTTTGTAAAACAAAATTTATTATACTAATAAAACTTCTGACAATGACAACGAAAAACTAAAGACTAACAAACTGTCTGTACTAGTCTGAAAAGCCTCTACTGACTGACTATGGAGGTGATGGGACAAACCCCCAACTAACTCTGACTGAATGGAAAAATTTCACAAACCTATGAAATAACTTAAATAAATAAACCATATCCTCAAAATAAGAGGACCCGTCACTTCTACGTCTGATAATTTGGAAAGTCAATGCGCGATCCAAGAACTAAACATCTGAACCTATGATATGATACATCATAATGCAAGAAAAGAATATATGATCAGTACTTTGAATGTACTGGTATGATAAATGAGGTAGGATGATATGCATGGTTTCATGTACAGGAGTACTAACTAACTGAATTAATAGCGTGAAGTACTGAATAGAATGTATGAAATTTGTAAATACTAAGAATGCACGACAAAGCATAAAAAATGTTCTGAATAGAATCTGTAAACTAAAATAATGAGTACTGATACATGAATAACCAATATTTGTATGCTATGTTCAAACAAAACTGAAATTGAATTACTGTACTGATTACTAGATTGAGACTGTGGGAGCTATCATCAAACTGACATGCCCCAATGAGTAATTAAGGGTCCAACCTATGACTCCAATTGGAAGGGTATCAGTACCATGCCACGGGTACTAACACTGGCTGTGTTGATCCACTGAAATATGGTCTCAAAGGTCTAAGGGTGTCAAGCCTAAATTGATGGGTGACCTTAGAGAGGTACTCAAGCCTGAACTGACAGGTGACTCCTCAAATCCTACTCTAGCTACATAGTTCTAGAGTATAGGGACTACTACTAACGACTCTGCCTAGCTAACTAGAAAGCTTCCATCCCTATATTTGCTCGCTGCTAAATTCTACTCCCAACTGAAATGACTCAGAATACTTAGTTCTAAGTTTAACTGATTATGATAACTGACTAAACTGATACTGCTCATAATATTTATAAAATTATTCTGCAGATACTGAGACTAAGTAAACAACTAATTTTTGGGTATTTAGAACCCCCAGGACTCGACAACAATAATAGCAAAATAGTACTAAACCTTGGGGACATAATATGAAAGAATTTATTCAAAATTCATTCTTCCTGGCATTTGATTGAACACTTGATATGCATAGTGTAAGCTAAGAATGGAAATGGTTTAAAACTTGTAGTAAGGACATGATTTCAGAATCAACATCATTAAATTATGATTTTATCAGCGAATAACACTATTTGAACATGTGGGGTTTACTAACAACAATAATTTTATGTAAACATAGTATAGAATAAAGATTCATGGGGATTCATGGTTAAAAATTATAATAACTTGTAAAAGATCATAACTTTGAATTTTAAAAAAATTAGATTTGTGGGCTCCATGGGTGAAAGAGACCCATGGATGAACATTTAGCATACTTCAATTAAAGAATTCTTGAAATTTCTTGAATTGTGAACCTTGAATTTGAATTATCTGGGAACAAGAATGGTGAATTTTGGAGTTTCTTGGAGTTGAATGCTGAAGCATAGGGTTTTCTTGGAGAGTAAATTGATGAAAAATTAATATAATATGCTTAGGATAGGTTAAATCCTTTGTTTAACATGATTTGGGGTTTGGGGAAAATACTAAACTACCCTTGTGAATTAAAACTCGAAACTAGAATTTTAAATCTCGATTTTGACCTTCGGTGCAATGCGGTGCTATCGCATTGTGTCACTGGAAAAAAGATGATACCTATTTTGTCCTACGGCGCGATGCGGTGCTATCGCGTTGTGCCATTGGAAAAAGACAATTCTAATTTTACACCATGGCATGAGGCAGTACCATTGCAGTGCCTCACTTTAAAAGGACGAATGTGATTTTTACTATCACCGCGATGCGGCCTAATCTCGAAGGGCTATTGCCTTTTACTAAAAGCGCCATAACTTCTCACTCAAGTATCAGATTTAGGTAAAATTGGTATCGTTGGAAAGCTAATTAAATTTCATACAATTTGGTAGGTCTTGATATGGAAAATTCTCAGTAGAATAAAACATAAGCTCATTTAAAGTTTACTATAACAACATTCTTCTTGAAAACTCAATTGGTAAGGAATATTTTGATCCTTCTAATAGCTGGGAGTTATTTGAGGCCTTAATATGCATCAAACTCACTCATATCACTACCAACGAACTATAATGTACTTTTCATAAGCTTAAAACATGGATATAACATTTGTTTGAATTTTCAAGGTATTAGAACAACTATGTATGGGGTTACAAAAGAAAGAGAGGATCTAGGATCTAGTAAAACACAAATATGTAAATAAAAGACTTACAATATACCAGTAACCACAACAGAAGAATTTTACTAATCCTGTCAGGATTGAAGTGCATAAATCCTATTTGGGCGGTGCCGACTGGTGGCACTAGAAACGACACCCTGCTGAGTTAAGCGATAGAATGGAATTATGGGATGACTGGACTAACCCTGTTGACCACTCTTTAGGCAGTACCTGACCCCTTGTCCTGGCTTGCTATACCCAAAGCACACATCACTACCATCTCTACACATTCCCTGATGGGTTCCACCATATTTCTAACAAAAAGGATTTATGCGACAACTGTTCTTACTTACCTAGGGTTTAGGGCCTGGTGCCCTATCCCGATTATCATTTTTGGACTTTGTAACTGGTACACTAGAGGAAAATAGAGCTGGGGCTAAATATTTCTAATAGAATTAAGGACGGTTACCACCTTATGACCTCAGCTTAGAAAAACTGAAGGTACACATTCTTGCTTTCTTCTTCTCCCTCTCTCTTTCTTTACACTTCTGATCCTCGATCTTTTAAGAATGGACCATCAACCTAGACAAGTCCATCTCCTTAATCAACATTGTGGTCCTACACTTCTTGACCATACTATCAGTTGTACTAGAGACAAACTTACTCATCCTAAACCTGTCATCAAACACAACATTAAGAGCATACCTGGATAGCTGAGTAAACTTAAGAGAATATTCCTTCACACTTATGTTTCCCTACCTAAGATTAATAAACTCTTACAAACTAGCTTTCCTTAACTCCAAGGGAAAGAACCTATGTAGAAAAGTGGTAGTAAACTCTTCCCATTTAACTGGTCCTATATTTACCCCTCTATCCCCCTTCTACTACTTACACCAGGTGTGAGCAACATCCTGTAACTGATAAGCACCCAACTCTACACTCTCACTAGAAGTCACACCCATAATATTAGTTACCTTCTAAACTATGTCTAGGAATTCCTATGGATCATCAGACATAGATCCCAAAAATAGAGGAGGGTTTATTTCGATGAAATCCCAAATCCTAGATGCAACAGTATTAGTCATCTAAACGGCTGGGATGACAGCTGACTAATTATTATGGGATACTACTGTGTGATCTAAGGTAGTGAATACCGCTCTAAATTTGGCATGAGAGACAGGCTCATTTAGGGATTATTCTTAATAGATGGAGGTGCGGGTGGATTCCCATTTCTCCTTTTGTTAGTCTTTCTGGGAGGCATGTTCTATAAAAGAAAAGGAAATTGGATTACAATGGGTGTTAAAATTGAGCTCATGCTCAATCGCATGACATGAACACTAAAAAAGGGAAACTTTTCCTAAGACATCCTTTAGCTCCTTGCCTATAAGTGTAGTGCATTTCACACCCATGCACAAGACTCTACTCAACGCGGCTTTTAGACTCCCTAGGACACTTTAAAAATTTAGCATTTGATACCAAGTTTGTAATACCCCGAGAGTACACCCTTTGATGTCACGCTATGCTTATAGCCCCGAACGACTACAAGCTAACCCATGTTGGTACCTGTTGTGAGCACTGAATAAAATATTAGAAAAAATATGTAGAATTTAACTAAAAATGCCATAATGTTTTAAATAGAAAAAAACTAAACAAAAATACTAAAAATATTTGTCTGAAAATAATATTGTAATACTGTCAATAACAACTGACATCTGAATAACTAACTGAAAGTGTTCGAGCGCCTCTAACTGACTAACTAAGGAGTTGATAGGACAAGTGTCTAACTAACTCTGACTGAAATCTAAACTGAACTGAAATAAATACAAATAGTCCTCGAAACATAAGGACTCACCTCTGCTATTGCTACGGATGTGCTAGGGAGGTCTAGGTGCAGTTAGGAACTTAGGTGTCTGAACCTATGATATGAGAAATCATAGCACAAACAATGAGTATACGCTTAGTACTTTGAATGTACTGGTATGCTAAATGAGGTTAGGCTGACGTGCATCATTCATATGTATAAATAATACTGACTAAACACGTAGCATAACATAACTGATGTATAGTATGCACGAATTAATGTAAAATTTGAGAATGCATAACCAAGCATATGACATGATATTGGAATTTTATGTAAAATAAAATACTGAAATACTGATGCTGAACAACTAATAACTGTATGCCATGCTCAAGTAAGTCTGATAATAAGACTGTGGGAGCTATCATCTAACAGACATGTCCCAAAAAGGTAAATTGGTTCCAACCTGTTACCCTAGTTAGAAGGGTGTCAATACTGTGCCATGGGTACTAACACTAGCTATGTGGATCCACTAAAGTGTTTTCCCTAAGTACTAAGGGTAACCCTCAACTGGAAGGGCCCTAATAAGATATGTCTCAACCCTCAGCTGGTAGGTTAACATCTCAACCTATTCAGGCTATGTAGTTCTAAATCACAGGGACTGCTACTAAAGGTTACACCCTCAATTAGCAAGTGAGCCCCCATCCCTAGGTTCGCTCTGTGCTAAATCCTACTCCCAACTGAATTGACTCTAATTACTTGACTAAACTAAGCTGACTGACATGATACTCTAACTAAACTAATAATACTTTAATATATTCGAAACCCTTCTAAAAGTATTTAAACTAAGTAAACAACGAAGTTTTCGGGTATTTATAACCCCCATGACTTGATAGTAATATCAATAAGATCACATGAGAGCATCTGAAACCATAATACAACTTGGATAACTTCATAAATTGTCATTCTTTAAAATTAATCTATGAGGCATTTCATCAAACATAAGGGGGTTGTGAGTTAAAGCATAAAATTAGCTTAATACATAAGATAGTAACATAACTTCTTTACTCAAATCATGAGTTAGGAATTTCAACATGCAATTTTCATTCTTCAACATATCAAGAAGTAACTTCAATGAAAAACATATGTAAACATGGCATAAAATCAAAATTCATGGAAGTTCATGAATAAGAATCATAATGTAATACCCCAAAAAAATCCAAACAAATATTAGCACAATCGTTAAATCTCATGCATATTAAATCATGATTATTTTATAGTTTTATGACTAAGTTAGATGTATATTAAGGCTTCAAATAACTTCCAGCTATCAGACGAAGCAAAACATTTCTTACCGATTGAATTCTTGGGAAGGATATCGCCATAGTCAAATTCAAATGAGCATATCTATCATTGTACTATGAATTTTTGAGCTCATGACCCACCAAAATATAGATAATTCAATTATCTTTCCAACTATACCAATTTTTCTGAAATCCAATAACGGAGCAAAAAGTTATGCCTATTTTACTCCAGTATGTCAGCCTGGAAACTGAGTGATGACAATTCAGACGACTTATCACATTTATGATGACATTTCCAATGAATTATCATATTTCTGATGACATTTGTGATAACTTATTAGCCATTTCATTAAGCTTATACAGCAACCCATCAATTCCCGCTCCTAGGTGACTACCTGGGCTGACGGGATTTCACAGATCTGACGGCTTATCAGCCTCGATTGCTAGCTGATAATTTCAGCAACTAGGAAGCGGTTTCGTAGGGGTATTTTGGACTTTTCCTTCACCTTCCATGACATAAATCATCAAAATGACGTACTTAACGATCATAAATCAGTTTTAAAAATCCTTTATCCTCAGCACTTTTAAGAACATGATTCAAGCTCTCCTTCAAGAATAAGAGAAGACGTTCTCTTTCAAGATTCAGGCCTTTGAGTTTTGCAAGTGTTGATTCTTGAATCCCTTCATCCTAAGAAGTTCAAGAATCCCTCTTTCTAAATTCAAGATTTTAAATTTATGTGTTTTTCATGGTTTACGTGAATTGAGTTTGAAGGTTATGTTGTTGTTGAGTTTGAATTCATGATATGATTATAAAGTTTCAAACTTTGACCCTATTATGTAATAATTATGTGATTTTCATGATAAATCCCTTCAAGTTATATGTTGATTGATTATCCATGAGAATTAGGTGTGGAAATTGTTATATGACAAAAGCATGCTCCACATGTGTTTGATAAAATGCTTGTGTGAAGGAAATTGGGTCATTCTATCATATTGCCTAGAAACCCCCAAATTTAGTATAAGCCATGCACGCCAAGTGTTCGTTGAGAGACCATAGTGAATGCATTATAGTATGTTTTGTGCATTCTTATCCTTGTGCGTCCCTTTTTGAATGAATCGTTATATGTTAGTATGAAGTCCTTAATTATGTATACTTGAATACATGCTATGATGTTGATGTTAGTCATGAATTCAAGAAGTTATGTTTTTTCAGTTTCCTTCTATCGAGTCCTGGGCGTACTTGTACCCAAAAAATATAGTTGTGTGCTTGGAGCCGAGTCAGTATCAAGATAATTTCGGTCATTCTATGATCAGTAGAACTTAGTTAGTTTCAAAATTTTGAACTTAGTATCATTCAGTCAGATATTAGATTCAGTAGTATTCCGTCAGATAAAGAAACCAAGTGAACCCAGTTAGATCAGTCAAGGAATGTGAATAATAATGATTTAGCTCAGTTTTAATTCAATTAAGAATTAGTTCAGGGTCTTTAAGTTGAGAGTAGGAACTATCACCAAGCGAGTATAGGGATGGTGGCTTCCCCGTTAGAGAGGTAGAGTCGTTAGCAGTAATCCCTATGCACTAGAATTACGTAGCCAGCGTAGGACCAGGAGTCACCCGTCAGATTAAGGCTTGACTTGACTATTATAGTGCCTTAGGATTGACTTTCTGTTAAGGGTCACCCTTCAGAGAGGCTTGACAATAGAAGAGGTCTCTACTCGTGGCACAGTATTGACACCCTTCCAGCAGGGGTTACAGGTTGAACCCTACTAGTTCAGATTCGGGGCATATCAGTTAAGTAAGAACTCCCATAATTATAATTTCAGTTTCAGTCTTCAGTGTAGGAATCAAAAATCAGGACTGTCAGATATTGTCATTAATCTCAGTGAGGAACTCAGATAGTTCCATAGATTTATAGACCACCCACTAGATAGCTTGGTCTCACATAAAGTTATTCAGTGTCAGTACCTACAGAGGTCACCCATCAGATAGGATTAATATCAGTCTCAGATTTAGTTGAGTATTCTTAATATCAGTTCGTGAGATCACCCATTAGTTAGGCCTGATCTCAAGCCTAGTCAATCTTAATCATCATTAGTAGATTTAGAGATCATTCCATTAGATAGGTTTGATCTCAGATTCAGCTAGTTAATATCAGTTATCAGTAGACTCAGTCATCTAGTTTATCAGTATTAATAAGTATAGATATCAGTTTCAGTAGCTTCAGATATGTATAATCTCAGTATGTTCAAAAACCTCAAATTGATGGTATATTTAGTATAAGTTATCAGATTCAGTCCCAGTATGCTCAGTCATATTATGCACAGTATGTTAAGTAGTCACAGATTCTCTATGTATGCTAATCCAGCTCTTGCATATCATTTAATTAGTTATTGTTCATGCATAAGCCCTTGCATTTAGTCTTACCTCATTTGCATGCACAGTACATTCCCATACTGATGCATTTGTGCTATGGTGTTTTATTTTATGCCATAGGTTTAGAAGCATGAGCCCCAAAGTACTCTTAGCAGTCCAGACCCAGTCAACAGCAGTAGACGTAGTAGTGAGTCCTATTCATTTGAAGATGATCTTTATTTTTTTACTATCTTATTAGCTTCAGATTATTTTTTGTAGATGGAGTTAGTTGGGGACATGTCCAATCAAATCCATAGTTTAGATAGTTAGCTATTTTTCAGATAGAGGTATTAGTATTCAGTTTCCAGTTTTGAGTATTTTTAAATGTTTTGAACCTTATGGAAAGTTTTTGCTAGCTTACCGTATTTATATTTATATATTATATAGTGTACAGGTACAAATATCAGTCATGGGTTAGCTTGTGGTCCTTCAGGGTCATGAGCACCGTGTAGCATCCGAGTTTGTAAAGTCAGGGCATGACAAACTTGGTATCAGAGCCTAAGGTTCAACAATGTCCTAGGAAGTCTTAAAAGTCGTATCTAATAGAGTCTTGGGCATGGGTGTGTTGCGCACCAAATTTATGTACAGGAGGCTATATGATGTTTTAGGAACAGTTTTCCATTTTTTAGTATTCTTGTCGTGCTAGTGAGCAAAAAGCTCAAGTTGAAATCTTAGTCTAATCCATATTCTTCTTTCATTTGCAGAACATGCCTTCTCGCAGAGATAATGCCCGTAGGAATGACAATCAACGACCTCAGCCCATAGATCTTCTAAATGAGCATGTGTCACATTCAGAGTTTCGAGCAACTTTTTAAGCACTAGCCTGAGATGTGACCACTAGTTTTTAAGGCAACCGTCCGGATGCATCCCCACCTCAGCAAGATGGGGTTTCAGTCGCAGCCAGGATCAGAAATTTTATGAGAATGAAGCCGCCAGAATTCTTTAGCTCAGTAGTAGGTGAGGACCCATAACTTTATCTATAAGAGGTGAATAAGATTATCCATATTATGCAAGTGTCAGATGAGGAGAGTGTGGAATTAGCATACTATAAGCTGAAAGATATTGTTCATGATTGGGTGGTGTTGTGGAAGAAGAGTAGAGGGAAAGATGCAACTCCCATGACTTGGCCGATATTTTAGGATACCTTCTTAGATAAGTTTTCCCCGCTAGATATGAGAGAAGCTAAGGTAGAAGAGTTTATGAACCTGAGACAAGGCTCCATGATAGTGAAGGAGTATTGTCTTAAGTTCAACCAGTTAGCTAAGAATGCTACTGACTTGATAGCTGACCCTAAGTCGAGTATGAGTAAGTTTGTGACTGGTGTGTCCGGGTTGGTGTTGAAGGAGTGTAGAATCGCTATGCTCAATAGAGAGATGGATCTTGCTAGGTTAATGATACATGCCCAGCAGACAGAGGCAAATAAATCTAAGGAGAGGGAGAGATCTAATAAGAGATTCAAAATAGGTAGTTACAATTTTTCTCAAGTTGGGTCATAGGATGGAAATCACTCTCACCATAGTTAGAAGACTTCAGTCCCAGATCCATCCTCAGCTAGTGTTCCTGCACCAAATTTTGAAGATGTTAATCATGATGGGGCGCTAGGCTCCAAAGCCCAAAGTAGTGTTAGAAGTGAGCGCACTTATCTGCTTTGTGGAGAGTGTGCCAAAAACCATCTAGGTGCATGTAGAGCTAATAATCAGGTATGTTTTGGATGTGGTAAGCCAGGTCATAAAGTATGGGAGTGTAGAGAGTTAGCTCAAAAAAGTCGAGATTTGCGTCAGCAGGGCGCCACTTCTAGTACCATTAGTGGTCAGTGTCAGAACCAACTCTATTAACTTCAGACTCTCTATAATCTAGAAAGTTTTCCTGACATAGATTTGGGTATGTATGAATCTTTTATCTGGATGATATGCATTAGTTTCAGACTCCCGAGGTTCAGTCATGATCTAGTTCATAGATGCCCTGTGCATCGCTCTAGTATATCAGTAAAGTAAGTGTGTATAGCGGGACATAGTGTCCCAAGTGGGAGATAATCCATGACTCCTCAAAGTTATCAAATTCCTTAAATCCATTTTGTTTCATGCTCATATTCTCATTACAAGCTTTGCATCAGTCATTATTTAATAATAAGTCATGCCTCTAGGAGTTAGTTCAATCAGACATTCATGCATTAGATATGCATGTTCAGTAGAGAAATTTCAGCTTTTCCATATACCCAGTCATACATCCATGAGAACAAATCAGTCCTGCATCCATGCATTAGATATGCAAGTCCATTATGAGAATACAGCTTACGAATAGCTTCAGATATTACATGCATTTAGAATCAGTTACACATGCATCAGATATGCATGTTCATTATGATATAGTTAGTTTATCAGTCACATCTATAATGAGGTCATGATTTATTTATTCATGTTCAGTTCATGTTCGGTCTATCATTTCTTCCCTCTCAGTCAGTCTCATTTGAGGATGAATGTTCCTAAGGGAGAGATATTATAATAACAAAAAAAAATCCAAACCAATATTAGAGCCATGTTTCAATCTCATGCATAGTACATTATGATTCTTTTACCATTTTATGAGTAATCTAGATGCATATTAAGGCTTCAACTAACTCCCAGCTATTAGAAAAAGAAAAATATTCCTTACCGATTGTATTCTTGGGAAGGATATTGCCATAGTCAACTTCAAATGAGCATATCTCTTTTTGTACTATGAATTTTTGATCTCATAACCACCAACAAATAGATAATTGAATTAGATTTCCAATTATATCAATTTCACCCAAATTCAATATCGAAGCAAAAGGTTATACCTATTTTACTCCAACATGTCAGCCTGGAAACTGAGTAATGACATTTCTGATGACTTATAACATTTCTAACAACATTTCTAATGACTTATTACATTTATGATGACATTTCTAATGAATTATCAGCCATGTCATCAAGCTTAGACAACATCCCATTAATTCCATCTCCTAGGTGATGACCTGGGCTAACGGGCTATCACAGATCTGACGGCTTATCAGCCTTGGTCGTTAGCTGATAATTTCAGCAACTTAGAAGTGGTTTCGTAGGGGTATTTTGGACTTTATTTCACCTTTCACAACATAAATAATCAAAATCACGTACATAAATATCATAAATCAGTTTTAAAAACCCTTAATGCTCTCCACTCTCAAGAACAAGATTCAAGCTCTCCTCCAAGAAAACCAAGAAAAGACATTCTCTTTCAAGATTCAAGCATTTAAGGTATGCAAGTGTTGATTCTTGGGTCCCTTCCTCCTAAGAAGTTCAAGAATCCCTCTTTCTAAATTCAAGATTTTAAATTTATGTGTTTTCATGGTTTATGTGAATTGAGTTTAAAGGTTATGTTGTTGTTGAGTTTTAATTCATGATATGATTATAAAGTTGCAAACTCTGACCCTATTATGTAATAATTATGTAATGTTCATGATAAATCCCTTCAGGTTGTATGTTGACTGATTATCCATGAGAATTAGGTATGGAAATTGTTATATGACCAAAGCATGCTCCCCATGTGTTTGACAAAATTCTTGAGTGAAGGAAATTGGGTCATTATAGCATATTGCCTAGAAACCCCCAAATTTAGTATAAGCCATGCACACCAAGTGTTTGTTTAGAGACCATAGTGAATGAATTATAGTATGTTTTGTGCATTCTTATCCTTGTGCGTCCCTTGTTGAATGAATTGTTATATGTTAGTATGAAGTCCTCAGTTATATATACTTGAATACATGCTATGATGTTGATATTAGTCATGAATTCAAGAAGTCATGTTTTGTCAGTTTCCTTCTATCGAGTCCTGGGGGTACTTGTACCCAAAAAATATAGTTGTATGCCTAGAACCGAGTCAGTCTCAAGATAATTTCAGTCGTTCTATGATCATTAGAACTCAGTTAGTTACAGAGTTTAGAACTTAGTATCATTCAGTCAGATATTAGATTCAGCAGTATTCCATCACATAATGGAACCAAGTGAACCCAGTTAGACCAGTCAAGAAATATGAATAATAACAGATTCAGCTTAGTTTCAATTTAGTTAAGCATCAGTTCAGGGTCTTTCAGTTGGGAGTAGGAACTAGCACCGAGAGAGTATGGGGATGGCGGCTTCCCCATTAGAGAGGCAGGGTCATTAGGAGCAATCTCTTTACTCCAGAACTGCGTAGCCAACGCAGGACCAGGAGTCATCGATCAGATTAAGGCTTGACTTGACTATTATATTGCCTTAGGATTGACTTCCTATTCAGGGTCACCCATCAGAGAGGCTTGACCACAGCAGAGGTCTCTACCTGTAGCACGGTATTGACACTCTTCCAGCTGGGGTTATAGGTTGGACCCCACTAGTTTAGATTTGGGGCATGTCGGTTAAGTGAGAACTCATACAATTACAGTTTCAGTATCAATTTTTAGAGTAGGACTCAGAAATCAGGACTGTCAGATACAATCATCAATCTCAGTAAGAAACTCAAATAGTTACATAGATTCATACACCACCCGCTAGATAGGCTTAGTTTCATATAAATTTATTCAGTATCAGTACCTACAGAGGTCACCCATCAGATAGGATTAATATCAGTCTCAGATTTAGTTGAGTATTCTTAATATCAGTTCCTAAGATCACCCATTAGTTAGGCCTGATCTCAAGCCTAGTCAATCTTAATCATCATTAGAAGATTTAGAGATCATCCCATTAGATAGGTTTGATCTCAGATTCAGCTAGTTAATATCAGTTATCGGTAGACTCAGTCATCTAGTTTATCAGTATTAATAAGTATAGATATCAGTTTCAGTAGCTTCAGATATGTATAATCTCAGTATGTTCAAAAACCTTAAATTGATGGTATATTTAGTATAAGTTATCATATTCAGTCCCAGTATGCTCAGTCATATTATACACAGTATGTTAAGTAGTTACAGATTCTCTATGTATGCTAATCTAGCTCTTGCATATCATTAAGTCAGTTATTGTTTATGCATAAGCCCTTGCATTTAGCCTTACCTCATTTTCATACTCAGTACATTCCCATACTGATGCATTTACGCTATGGTGTTTTATTTGACACCATCGGTTCAGAAGAACGATCTGTAGAGCAATCTTAGCAGTCCAGATCTAGTCAGCAGTAGTAGACGTAGCAGTGAGTCATCTTCATTCGAGGATGATCCTTATTTTTTTACTATCTTATTAGATTCAGATTATTTTTAGTAGATTGAGTTAATTAGGGACATGTCCTTTCAACTCCACAGTTTAGACAGTTAGAGGCTTTTCAGATAAATGTATTAGTATTCAGTTTTCAGTTTTGAGTATTTTTAGACTTTTTGAACCTTACGGTAAGTTTTCGCCAACTTACCATATTTATATTTATATATTATGCAGTGTACATCGACAGATACCAGTCATGGGTTAGCTTGTGGTCTTTTAGGGTCATGAGCACTGTGTAGCATCCCAGTTTGGAAAATCAGGGCGTTACACATAAATACATGTTAATGTCATACTTGAACTTGAAAACTGGGTTCTTAAACTTCATGGATGAAAAGGGTCCACGAATCCACATATAACATATGTTATTTGAATTATTCATGAAGGTTTTTGGTGGATTTCTTGAGAATTGAACTTGAATGTGTAAGGGGCTAGGGTTTATTCTTGAAAGAGATTGCTTTTAAGTTTGAGTGAAATATGAATTATGAGGAAAAAATATTGTTTTGGGACCTAAATCTCATGTTAAAGTGAGAGAAAAAGACGAAATTACCCTTCTATATTTAAAATCTAGAACTAGAATGACGATTAAGGCTTCACCGCGATGCGGTGATACCCTCATCACTATGCTCACCGTGATGCTGTGCAATTGCGGTGAGTCACTCGAAATGGCCATTGCTGATTTTCTATTCATCGCGATGCGCTGGCTCCTTCATCGCTATAATCATCGTGACGCAATCTAATAGCGGTGAGCTGCTGCTTGGAAAATTAAAATATGGTCCAAACCTTATTCAAAAAACCCAAAACTTACCCATTACATGCTACTTATCCCCTCAACATGAATCAACTCAAAACAGATCATTTTGGAGCCCGAAAGGTCAACTTAAAAATTTTTGAAGTTAAAGGGAGTGAAAAGTGACTAAGTCCCTCAACACTTGGTCTTATTTTTTAAGTTCTAAGCATTTTAAGCTAGTACTAGGGGCTAGCGGCACTTAGAAATGTATGGGGTATTGCGCTTTGTTTAGTTTACAAACAATGCCTCCCAAAAGAAATAACTGAAGAAGGAATGGGGATAAGCCTGCACCACCACCTGTTCAGGAAGATCCCTTGAATGATCATGTCTCTCACGTCGAATTTAGGGTCGCTTTTTGTAATACCAGTGATTTTTTGTAGCTCAAAAATCATCTCAAGGATGTTAGAACTTGCTTTGAAATAAGAATTCATTCTTATAAACATGGTATTTTCATAATTTTCACTTCTTATCACGTGGGAAATTGAATAAGCTTTCCATCAATAAATAATTTTCCCAAATCCAACACCCGAGCGAAGAGTTAGAGCCTTTTTAGTAAGACAGTGTTTGACATGAGCCTTCAGCACGTCGCAGAGATAGCTCAAATGGCAATTGTTAATTTCTAGTGTTACTCCACGATACTGGCGCATCGCGCCAAAATTCTAGGTCGTAGACAAGGTGGAAATGCGATAGCTCCGCATCGTGCCTCCATGCAATTTCCCATTTGTTAATTTCCAGTGAAATGGCACGATAACGCCGCGTCGTGCCAACAGCCAAACTCGGGAAATTTTACTAAAAAATTAATGACATGTCCAGGGTTAAAATGGTCAACTATCTACCCCTATATAATCCCTTTAACACGTAATTCAGACATTTTTCACCTAAAACATATGAGTTTCTCTCAAGTTTATCTCAAGAATGAACTAGGGCTTCTGTTGGGAATTCAAATTTAGGAAGGTTTCACCATCAATCTTCACAAAATCACAAACAAAGGTATGCATAGTGTTCATTCATAGACTCCTTTCGTCCATGAAGTCCAAAAATCCTTCTTAACTACAAGTTATGGATTTTCTTCATGTTTTAATGCTTCGTATGTTCTCTTTCATGTTGATAAATGAGGAATTAATTTCTGTTCTATGATTTGATGATAAATTCCTTGTGGTTTGATTAGTATAGATAAAGATCCACGAAATCTCATGACTAAAACCTTGTATGATGAAATTGGAAATCAACCATGATATTTAATTGCTATACCATGATGTTTACATGTACTATGCCTGGCATAAGTTTGATTAAATGCGTAGATGAAGAAAATTTTCCTAACTAGCATGATATCATGAAAATCCCCTTAAATGTACAAGCTTATGCCCATGAGACGTTAAATGAAATGCTTCAATAAACGTATTGTGGTGATTATCATGTAATCAAGAATATTAAGTAATGTCAGTTTCCTTCCATTAAGTCCTAGGGTTAGTTGTACCCAAAATATTAGCTGTGTGCCTAGATCCATGTCATGTTTTCATGATACTCTCACTCAAGCTATGAAATCTTAGACTTCAGATAGTCTTATGACTCAGGAAATATCTCTATGATCTCATGAACTCAATTAGTTATCAAATATTAGAAGTATTCTGTCAGTTAATGGAATTACGTAAATTTAGTCCATATTCAGTTTAGTAAATCATGATCAGTGTCTATTCAGATGGGAGTAGGAATTAGCACCGAGTGAACCCAAGGATGGGAATTCACCTGTTATATGAGGGTGTGATTATTAAAAGCAATCCTTGCATTCTAGAACTATTTAGACAGCAACGGTTGAGACATCGTAGCCTGTTATATGAGGGTAGATGAGGTGGCTTAACATGTTATGTGAGGGTTCCCACCGTTCTCACTAGAGTTACCTATTATATGAGGGTTACTCATATGTTGTCCTTACCAGTGGCGTGGTATTGACACCCTTCCAGTTAGGGCAGAGACTGGACCCTAGCTCAGCTATAATAGCATATATGGGGTATGTCAGTTAAATACTACTTCTCATAATTTCATGTTATAGAATTAAGATTGTCAGGAGCAGTCAACTCAGATATAGTACAGATCTCAAATAGTTCCACCAGGTTCAGGACTGTCAAGTACAGTCACCGATGTTATCAGTATTATTCAAATATATTCTTTCATGTTATTTGTCATATCAGTTATTAGTTATGTTATGCTACTAGTATCTAGACTCAGTAGTCATGCTATCATGATATCAGTATCATGTTATGACGTTGTCAGTTATAGTTACGTATTCATGTATGCATTCTCACGTTCATGTTTAATAATCAGTTAGTATTAATCATGCATGTGAACCCTTGCATATAGCCTACCTTACATGCATACTCAGTACATTCCATTATACTGATGCATTCGTGCTTTGGTGATTTCTTTTTATTTTACACCATAGGTTCGGAGACACGAGTTCCAGATAAGCAGTAGATTCCATTTTCAGCTGTCAGAGTAGAAGTGAGTCCTCATCCTTTGAGGAAATAATGATTTTATATTATCTCATTGATTAGATCATTAGTTGGAGTTATTTTGGGATATGTCCCATCAACTCCTTATTCAAATTCTTCTGACAATAGAGTCTTTCATACTAGATGCAAACTAGATGCAGACTATCATATTTTAGACTTCAGATTGGTTTTAGGTATTCTATTACCCCACACAGATGTTATGTTATTCAGTTATGTTCATGATCAAACCTTATGGCCTTTCAGTTCATGTTTCTTCATTATTAAGTTATCTTATGCAGTATACAGGTACAAATATCAGTGATGGGTTAGCATGTGGTCCCTGGGGGTCATGAGCACCATGTAGCATTCTGGTTCAGTAAATTGGGTTGTTACAAACTTGGTATCAGAGCCTAAGGTTCAATAGAGTTCCAGGAAGTCTGAAAGTCGTATCTAGTAGAGTCTTGTGCATGGGTGTGTTGCACACCACATTTATGTGCAAGAGGCTATGAGATGTTTTAAGAATAGTTTCCCCTCTTTTAGTATTCATGTCGTGCCTGTGAGCATAATCACAATTCAATCTCTTTGTCTAATTTATTTCTCTCTTTCTTCTATAGAACATGCTTCCTAAAAGAAGAAACAAAAATCAGTAAGCCCCTCAGCCCGAAGAACATTTGGGTGATCATGTTTCTCATGCGGATTTCAGGACCGCATTTACCACGTTTGCTCAATCATTCACTGCTCATAATAAACGACCAACAATTGTTTTAGCCAACCCAGTTTCCAAATCAATTGCAGAAAGGACTCGGGACTTCACCCGAATGAATCCTCCAACCTTCCTCGGGTCTAAGGTAGATAAATACCCTTAAGAATGTATTGATCAAGTTTAGAAAGTGATAGACACCATGGGGGTGACTACTATTGAGAATGATGAGCTAGCTGCATACCAGTTTCAGGATGTGGCTCATGCTTGGTTCAAATAGTGGAAGTCTGAAAGATCAAATGGCGTAGGTCCTATAGAGTGGGAGGAGTTTGTCACCGCATTCTTAGATAGATTATTTCCCCAAAAGCTTAGAGAAGTCAAGGTGCTAGAGTTCATCAACCCCAGGTAGGGCAATATGACAGTAAAAGAGTATTCTATTAAGTTTACTTAATTTGCAAGGTATGCCTCTCATGTGGTTGCAGACAGTAGGTCTAAGATAAGTAAGTTCGCTTTAAGGGTCAACAACAACGTGGTTAATGAGTGCAGATCTGCCATGCTGAACTGTGACATGACCTTACCTAGAATTATGACCCATGCTCAGCAGATAGAAGAGCAAAAAATTAAGCAGAGAGAAAAGAAAAATAAGATAGCAAAGACAAGTAGTTTCAACTTCGCTCAGCCTAAGTAAGGAGGAGGAAACCGTTCCCAGTTTTATCCTAAGTCATCAGTTCCAGCCCCTCTACAGAAAGTGCTCTAGTTCCTAAACTCATAGAGGGTAACAAAGATAGAGCACCAGGCTTTAAGACCCAGGGATGTTTAAGCAGTGCCCGCACTTATCCTCTTTGCCAGACTTACAGTACGCACCATCATGGTTTGTGTAGAGTAGGTAGTGGCATTTATTCTAGTTGTGGCAAGCCAGGCCATAGAGTTAGAGACTGTCCTTAGCCAGGTCCTCAGATTCAATAGAATTGCTCTGTAGTTCAGTTTGGTTACCCAAATCAGTAGGGTGCCACTTCCAGTGCTACTAGCGGGCAACACCCAAATCATCTCTATACTTCAGACTCGACACGATTAGGAAAATTCTCCTGATGTAGTTACTGGTACGTTATAGATCTTTCATGTGCATGTTTACGCTTTGCTAGATTTAGGAGCTTCTTTTTATTTGTTACTCTTTATATAGCAGTTGATTTTGGAATTAGTCCCAAAATTCTAGTAGAACCTTTATCAGTATCTACCCCAGTGGGTAAAACCATTAAAGCTCAGCGAGTATATAGGAACTGCCCGGTTATGATATTTCAGAAAGTCACTTCAGCAGACTTAGTCAAATCAGAGATGACTGATTTTGATGTCATTCTCATCATGGATTGGCTTCATTCGTGCTATGTCACATTCGACTACAGAAAAAGAATAGTTCAGTTTCAATTCCTGAATGAACCCATCCTAGAGTGGAAGGGTAGTGTATCTGCTTTTAGTGGTCAACTTATTTCCAACCTTTGGGCAAGGAAAATGATATCTAAGGTATGTGTTTATCATCTACTTTAAGTTAGAGATTCTATTTTTGAGTTTCCCAGTCTTGAATCATTCCCAGTAGTGAATGAATATTCAGCTATCTTTCCCGAAGATCTTCCAGGAATTTCTCCCGAAAGGGAAATAGACTTCAGTATTGATCTTCTTTTAGACACTCAGGATATCTCTATTTCTCCATATAGAATGGCACCAGAAGAACTCAAGGAACTAAAAGAACAGTTGAAGAATCTCTTAGATAAGGGATTTATCAGACCTAACCTTTCCCTGTCGGGCATACCAGTCTTATTCCTGCGCAAGAAAGATAGTTCTCTCAGAATGTGCATTGATTACCGTCAACTCAATAAGGTTACAATCAAGAATAAGTATTCTTTTCCCAGAATTGATGACTTGTTTGACTGACTTAAGGGTGCCAGTTATTTCTCTAAGATATACCTCAGATCCAGCTTTCATCAGCTCAGATTTAGAGAATGTGACATCCTAAAGACAACTTTCCGTATGTGGTATGGTCACTTTGAATTTCTAGTCATGTAATTTTATCTTACGAATGCGCCAACCCCTTTCATGGACTTTATAAACTGTGTGTTTAAGCAGTACTTAGATATGTTCATCATAGTCTTCATAGATGATATTCTGGTCTATTTTTGCACTGAGTGAGATCAAGCAGGCCATCTCAGAATAGTACTTCAGACTTTCAGAAATCATCAATTATTCTCCAAATTCAGTAAGTGCAAATTTTAGCTAAGATCAGTAGCATTCCTTGGCCATATTATTTCAGGTGATGGCATTAGAGTAGATCCTCAAAAGACCGAAGCAGTAAGAAACTGGCCTCGCCCTGTTTCTCTATTAGATATTAGGAGTTTTTAAGGTTTGGCTAGCTATTATAGGTGATTTGTTGAGGGATTTTATTCTATTCCATCCCCTATGTCCAGATTGACTCAAAAGAAAGTCAAGTCTCAGTGATCAAATCCTTGCGAGAAGAGTTTTCAAGAATTAAAGACTCGACTCACCTCAACTCCAGTCTTAGCTTTTCCAGATGGTTCAGATGGGTTCGTAGTGTATTGTGATGCATCTAGAGTAGGTTTAGGTTATGTCCTCATGCAGTATGGTAAGGTCATAGCTTACGCCACCAGACAACTTAAATCCCATGAGAGAAATTTTCCTACTCATGATCTTGAATTAGCAGCCGTAGTATTTGCCTTGATGATTTGGAGGCATTATCTATACGGAGTTCATATAGATGTCTTCACAGATCATAAGAGCCTTCAGTATGTCTTTTCTAAAAAAGATCTCAATCTTATTCAGAAAAGGTGGTTAGAGCTCTTAAAAGATTATGACATGAGTTCCCTCTATCATCCGAGCAAGGCCAATGTAGTGGCCAATGCTCCCAGTAGACTCTCCAAGTGTAGTATTTCTCATGTTGATGATACTAAGAAGAAGTTAGCCCAAGAAGTCCACCAGCTTGCTAGACTAGGCATTCGCTTAGTCAAATCTTCAGAAGACGATATATGTGTGCAGAGTAGTTCAGAATCATCTCTAGTTCTGAGGTAAAATAAAAGAAGGATAAGGATCCTAGCCTTGTCAAACTAAAAGAGTCAGTTCAAAATTAGAAAATAGAGGTTTTCTCCCAAGGGGGAGATGGTATTCTTCGTTGTCAGGATCATCTCTGTGTTTCATACATAGATGAAATAAGGCAGTGAATTCTTGCAGAAATGCATGGTGCGCGTTAATCTATTCTTTTAGGGCCTACAAAGATGTACCACAATTTATAGGAAATCTATTGGTGGAGTGGGATAAAGAGAGATGTTGCAGTGTTTATGGCTAAGTGCTCTACATGCCAGCAAGTTAAGATAGAGCATCAGAATCTTAGTGGTCCTATACAGGAGTTCAATATTCCTACTTAGAAGTGGGAAGTTGTAAACATGGACTTCATGATGATTTTGCATTGAACTTGTCATCAGCATGATTCAGTCTAGGCCATTATAGATAGAATGACCAAATCATCTCTTTTTCTTCCAGTTCATACCTCTTATTCAGCTGAGGATTATGCCAAGCTCTACAATAAGGAGCTGGTTAGATTGCACGGTGTTCCGTTGACTATTATCTCAGACAGAAGTACCCAGTTCACCTCTCATATTTGGAGAGTATTCCAAAAGGATCTTGGTACACAAGTTCATCTCAGTATAGGCTTTCATCCTTATATAGATGGTCAAGCAGAAAGGACCATTCATACTTTGGAAGATATGCTAAGGGCGTGTGCAATTGATTTCAAGGGTAGTTGTGATAACCACTTACCTTTTATAGAGTTTGCATACAACAATAGCTATTATTCTAGTATTCAGATGGCTCAATTCAAAGCTCTCTATGGTAGGAGATGCAGATCTCCGATTAGTTGGTTTGAAGTTAGTGAGGCCTCAGTCATAGGTCCTGACTTAGTATTCGACGCCTTAGAGAAAGTTTAGTTAATTAGAGAAAGACTTTGGGCTATTTAGTGCCGACAGAAGTCTTATGTAGATATTCAAATAAAGGATCTTGAGTTCGATATTGGTGATCATGTCTACCTCAAGATCTCTCCCATGAAGGGAGTGAAGAGAATTGACAAGAAGGGAAAGCTCAGTCCCCGATATGTCAGTCCCTTCAAAATTCTCATTCGATTCAGCAAGGTAGTTTATGAGCTCAAATTGCCTTCAAATATAGCCTCACCTCATCCAGTCTTTCATGTATCTTTTCTTAATAAGTGTATAGGTGATCCATCAATCGTAGTCCCTATTCAGTGCATTGATGTTCAGAACAGCCTCTCTTATAAAGAGATTTCAGTTGAAATCTTAGACTATCAGACTCGTAGATTGAGGAACAAAAAAGTTCCTCTAGTTAAGGTTCTTTGGTGAAATCAGTCTGTAGAGGGAGCTACTTTGGAAGCAGAAGCAGATATGAGTACCAAGTACCTTCACCTCTTCCTCGCCAACTCAGATCAAGCTCAGGGTAACAGTTCTCTTTAAGCTTACTCAGTTTCATGATTAGTGTACATCACTAACGTAGTATTCAGTCTCATGCTCATGTTCCCATGGTAAAATTGGTATCAAGTACCACCGCATATTCAGTCATGCATTCATGTATCAGATCAGTTATATAGTTATGCATCAGACAGACATTCTTATTGTGAGAAAATTCAGACCTTTTAGTTATACATTTATGAATCAGTTACGCATGCATCACATATACATGTTAAGTATGTTATGTTCATCTTGTATGCCATTTCCGTCATGAGATCATATTCTAGTTATTCATGTTCAGCTAATTGTTTCCTCTCTCAGTTAGTCTCATTCGATAACGAATGTTCTCAGGGGGAGATATTGTAATACCCGTGCTTTTTCTTAGCTCGAAAATCATCTCAAGGATGTTAGAACTTTCTTTGAAATAAGAATTAATTCTTATGCACGTGGTATTTTCATCCGCGTCACGCCACCATGTAATTTTCCATTTGTCAATTTCCAATGACACAGTGCAATAACGCCACGTCGCTCCAAGGGCCCAACTCGAGAAATTTTACTAAAAGTTTAATGACATGTCCAGGGTTAAAAGGGTCAAATTCCTACCCCTATATAATCCTTTTAATACGTGATTCAGCTACTTTTCACCCAAAACATATTAATTTCTCTCAAGTTTATCTCAAGAACAAACTAGGGTTTCTAGTGGGGATTCAAATTCAGGAAGGTTTCACCATTAATCTTTAGGAAATCATGAACTAAGGTATGCATAGTGTTCATTCATGAACTCCTTTCATTCATGAACTCCTTTTGTCCAGAAAGTCCAAGAATCCTTTTTAACAAGTTATGGATTTTCTTCATGTTTTAATGCTTCGTATGTTCTCTTTGATGATGATAAATAAGGAATTGATTTCTATTCCATGATTTGATGATAAATTCCATGTGGGTTGATTAGTATAGATAAAGATTCAGGAAATCTCATGACTAAAACCTTGTATGATGAAATGGTAATTGAACTATGATTTTTAATTGCTATACCATGATGTTTACATATATTATGCCTGCCATATGTTAGATTATATACCTAGAAGAAAGAAATTTGCCTAACTAGCATGATATCATGAAAATTCCCATAAATGTACAAGCTTATGCCCATTAGACGTTTGATGAAATGCTTTAATAAATGTATAATGATGATTATCATGTAATCAAGAATATCAAGTCATATCAGTTTCCTTCCATCGAGTCCTGGGGGTACTTGTACTCAAAATATTATTTGTGTGCCTAGATCCATGTCATGTTTTCATGATACTCTCAGTCAAGCTATAAACTCTTAGACTTTAGATAGTCTTATGACTCAAGAAAAATCTCCATGATCTCATAAACTCAGTCAGTTATCAGATATCAGAAGTATTCCATCAGTCAATGAAATTTAGTATATTTAGTCCATGTTCAGTTCAATAAATCATGATTAATGTCTATTCAGATGGGAGTAGAAATTAGCACCGAGTGAACCCAAGGATGGGAACTCACCTGTTATATGAGGGTGTGATTCTTAAAAGCAATCCTTGCATTCCAGAACTATGTAGCCATCATAGGTTGAGATATCGTGGCCTGTTATATGAGGGTAGATAAGATGGCTTAACTTGTTATGAGAGGGTTCACACCGTTCTTACTAGAGTTACCTGCTATATGAGGGATACTCACATGTTGTCCTTACTAGTGGCATCGTATTGACACCCTTCCAGTTAGGGAAGAGACTGGACCCCAGCTCAGCTATAATAGCATATATGGGGTATGTCGGTTAAATAATACATCCCATAGTTTAATGTTATAGACTCAGGACTATCAGATGCAGTCAACTCAGATACAGTACAGAACTCAAATAGTTCTACCAGATTCAGGACTGCCAAGTACAGTTATCCATGTTATCAGTATTATTTAGGTACAATCTTTTATGTTATCAGTCATATCAGTTATCAGTTATGTTATGCTATCAGTATCTAGACTCAGTAGTCATACTATCATGATATCAGTATTATGTTATCACGTTGTCAGTTACAGTTACGTATTTAAGTATGCATTCTTACGTTCATATTTGACAATCAGTTAGTATTAATCATGCATGTGAACCCTTGCATATAGCCTACCTCACATGCATACTCAGTATATTCCATTGTACTGACGCATTCGCATTATGGAGCTTTCTTTTTATGTTACACTGTAGGTTCGGAGACACAAGTTCCAGATAGCAGTAGATTCTAATTTCAGCAATCAGAGTAGAAGTGAGTCCTCATCCTTCGAGGACATCATGATTTTCTATTATCTCATTGATTAGCTTATTAGTTTGAGTTAGTTGGGGACATGTCCCATCAACTCATTATTCAAATTCTGCAGATCATAGAGGCTTTCAGACTAGATGCAGACTATCATGTTTTAGACTCCAATTTTATTTTGGGTATTCTATTACCCCACATAGATGTTATGTTGTTCAGTTATGTTCATGATCAAACCTTTTGGCCTTTCAATGTATGTTTTTGCATTATTAAGTTATGTTATGCAGTATACAGGTATAGATATCAGTCATGGGTTAGCTTGTGGTCCTTCAAGTAATGTTCTGGTTTAGCAAATTGGGTCGTTACAGTTTAACTACCCTGTCCCTTTTGTAGATACTCAGAACAACGAGCAGGCTGCTGACCCAGCCAATCTAGTGAAGAATATAGCCGAAATTAGGATTCACAATTTCACTCTGATGAATCTCTCTTTGTTTTCTGGGTCCATGTCTGAGAAAGATCCGTAGGAGTTTCTAGACATGGTGTAGAAAGTGATAGATATCATGGGCATCACTTTGAGAGGGAGTGAATAGTTTGCTGCATATTAGTTTCAGGGTGTAGCTCACAGCTAGGTTAAGCAGTGAAAGGAGAACCAAGGTGTTGATGCAGGGCCTATAGAGTTCTAGGAGTTTGCCATAGCTTTCTTAGACAACTTGTTCCATCTAGAGTTGAGGGAACCTAAGGTTTAGGAGTTCATCAATTTGAAGTAGGGCAATATGAGTGTGAAGGAGTACTCTCTTAAGTTCACTCAATTAGCCAGGTATGCCCTTACTTATGGTGGAAGATAATAGTTCTAGTATAAGTATGTTTGTATTTGGTATAGCTAATAGTATAGTTAAGGATTGTAGGAATGCCATGTTGATTAAGGAGATGGACCTATCAAGACTCATGGTTCATGCTCAGCAGATCCAGAAAAAGAATCATAAGGTGAAGGAAAGAGAGAATAAGGGGGCTAGAATAGGTAGTTTCAGCTTTTCTCAGCCAGGTTTAGAAGGTAGTAATCGTTCTTAGTTTCTTCAGAAATTTTCAACCCCAACTCTATCTTCAGCTAGTGCGCTAGTGCCTAAGTTTAAGCAAGACAATTGTGATAGGGCGCCAGGCACTAAGTCCCAATGCAATGTGAACAGTGGTCAAACTAATCCGCTTTGCTGGAAATATGGTATGAATCATCAGGGTCCTAATGAATATAATGAGATCTCAACTTGTAAGAATGTAAAAGAGATCGAGGTTTTCTTGAGGACTTATTATGAAGGAACCACTTATATGAAGGATTCAAAAGTAGACATGTTGACTACTCAGTATGAAATCTTCACCATGAAAGAAGAAGAAACAATCTAATAAATTCATACAAAGTTCACTTCTGTAACAAATAAGCTTCACTACTTAGGTGAAGTGATTCCCTTGTGCAAGAAAGTGGCAAAAATTCGTGGTGTTCTTCTTATGTCTTGGGAAAGAAAAGTGGATGCCATAATTAAAGTAACGAACCTAAAAACCCTCAATGTGGATGAAATCATTGGAAATATAAAAGACTCATGAGCTCAAGAAGCTGCAAGGACTGGAGAAGAAGAAATTAAAAAGAGAAAAATCCCAATCGTTAAAGGCTTTTAAATATGATCCAATTGATGATAAAGACACTGATGCTGCCTATTTGGCAAATAGGTTTTTTAGAGCCATGAAAAAGAGTGGTAACTTGCAAAGGATAGGAAGAAATATTGAAGTGTATCACAAATATGGAATTCATGAGTATTTCATTAAAGACTGTCCCATGCACAAAATAGATAATCAGGATTACCTCAAGGCTGTAAATGACAAATGAAAGATCAAGTACCAGGTCCATTACAATTCAATAAAGAAATTTGTAGTTGATTATGCATTAAAGTAAGCTCTGGCAGTATCGGGAGATTTCTCCAATGAATCTAATGAGGATAAGAAGTTTGGAGATATGTCTATGCTAGTAGTGGAAGATAGTCTAGTTATCTATGATTCCTTATTTGCTTTAATGGAAAATATAGATGATAAATATAATATGAGGTAACTCGCTTTGATATAAAGGAAAATCTAGATAACTATTGTTCTAAAAAGATAACGAAGCTTGCTAGTGTGCTTATTGATTATGTATGTGAATTAAATGTTGAAAAAATTGCTCTAGAGGATGAAGTAGAGAATAATATCTTGAATTGATTGTCTTAACCATCTATATATCTGAAAATAAAGAAATGGTCTCTAAATTCAAATATGAAAATCTAAAGTGTACGAGCCAACTAGAGAAGGTGGGTGACTTAGATGGAAAGGGAAAAAGAGAAACTTCAAAGACTCAAATTGATATTGAAAAGAAATTGGAAGATTCTCAAAAAAACCTTATGTCTACACATCACAAAAATAAAGAGTTAGATAGGGGCTTGGTCCGTCTAAGAGAAGAACATAACAAATATCTTAAATGTAATACATCGACACAGATCATTTCTAATCTGACCACCCAAGGTGCAAAAAATAGTAAGGGGCTTGGTTATCAAGGAGAATCATACTGTCTTGAGTCAAAATGAAAAGAAAATCATGGTATCAAAAATAGGAGTCACAAATGTCTGTGTACTCATTGTGGAAAAGATGGACATTTGAAGAAAAATATTAGTATTAACTCAAAGATAAATTGAGCATTACTGAATACATTCAGCATGAAAATTCCTATCTCAAGGGTATCAAACCCTTGAAAATATGAAGAAAAACTCTATAAAATCTATACCTAGATGGGCCAAGAAGGATTTGATCATACCACTGTCTTCCTATTGGGAACTCAAACTCAAAAGGGTTTATAAATCCAACAAGGGATCCTTATTCTAGGTGCAAGAAAGGGGATTGCATTTAGGGATAGTTCTATTACAATGTATGAGCAAGTCTCAATACTAGAAGGTCTGACTATCTTCTGTATCTCAAGACATTTCTGGTGAAGTTTTTTTATGATAAATTGAGTTCAAGGACTTGGTCCTTTGATTATAGAAGTGAGAATGCTCTAAAGAGTAAAAAGAGAGAAATCCTTTGGATTGAACAATAAAGGGTGTGTAGAGGCAAAAGGCTGAAGAAAGAAATAATCAAATGCTCTCGGCCTATCATGGGAATTAGTTTCTCTTTCAAAATTGGCTATGTTTAAGTGACAGGTATCCTTGATATTGTAAGTGTAGTTTATTCCAACTTAGTCTCATACCTTTACAGGTATACACCCACAGAGAAAACTTTAGGAGAAAATAGTTGAAGCAAACATAAGTTGAGAATTCACTCAAGAAAGAGAGGGGACTGGTCCTATCTCTAAGGTTAGTACCATTATAGGATGCTTTAACAATCCTAAAATACTATTTGAAAGATGCTTTAATAATCTTAAAATACTGTCTGTAAGGCCATGTGTTTTCTTATCTCTATGTATAAGCCATAAACTCTCTTGGAAAATAAATATTCATAATTATTATGATCAGACATGTCATTTAAGAAGGAACATCTTTCAATGATAATGGTCTATTGTCTAGACATACTAAATTAGACTCTTTCACATTATCTTCAACTAATTAAGTTTGTCTTCCAAAATTGATCATTTACTATAAACCAAACTGGTCTCTTTCCCTTACACTCTTTTTACAAAATCAAAATAGTTGATATTCCTACTTCTACAATTCTCTCTAAACACTTCAAAGTAGATAACAGTCGAGATGAATAGCCTGAATATTCAATAATTGAATACTCTAATCCATCATTAACTAAAGCAAACACTTCCTTGAGCTTTCAACAACAACCTAAGCTAACTCTTTCTTTCCTAGAAAATAAAAAACCGGTAAATATGTCAGACCCCACAGAGTTCTCCTCTACTCTAGAAATTTATGGTTAGCCATTCATGGTAGAGAATTTATGTGAAAGTCTTGGATCTCACATCGACCAAAAATCCTCTCAACCCAGAATTCCCTCTTTCTTAGAAGCCCTAAAACTACCTGTAGAATCTCAAAACTTTATTTTGACTGATAAACCAAACAAAAATGAATTTGGTAAAATCCCACTAGTACCTGGCTCTCCTACTGCCTTAGATTTAAGCACATATTTTGCTTAATTATTTGGTGAAGAAATACTAGTTAAAAGGGTTGATATTTCTTGTAATGAGAACTGGGTTGATGAGAACATACTTCTGCTTGCATATGATAGCTTAGTCGGTTGAGAAGAACAGGTAATATGACAAATAAATAAAGTTAATAATGGAAATAAAGTGTTATCTTCTCCAAATAAGGTGGATGAGGAGGTTGAGGATAAACTATTCTTGAGATGGACTATGAATAAACAAAGAGGAAGTAGATGCAAGAAAATTATGGTGAACGTTGAGCTAAAAGTGGAAAAAACTTATTCTACCACTAAACAAAGAAGACCCAAGAAAACTACTTCAGTTGAGGAAAAAAATATTGAAGTGATTGAGGTTAGAAAGGATAAATATATTGATATAGATGTTGCTGAAGAAATTAAAAAAAGAAAGATGAAATTTTATATTACTGGAAGGACCAGGTCCTCTAGTTCAAAATCTTACAATCTATTGAGATGAGGCAAAAACATATAGTAGTAAAAAGGAAGGAAATTTCTAAGGGAGCTGGTCCCCAAAAAAAAGAACTATTTTTGAATAAGAGAGTATTAGTCCTAAGAAAAGCAAATAGGAGAAAAGAGAAAAATGATGTGGCTAGAGAACAAATAATTAAAATACTAAAAACATAGAGAGTCTTATCAGGAAGAGTGGTTGATCAAAAAACTTATGAGAAACGTGGGATGATTGAATTTGTTGAATATGTTAGGAATCAAGGTTAGTTACACTTGTTTGAGGAATCAACCCTTATGGTCTTTGAGAATAAGGTCAGAGAATTTTACCACACCATGAAATTCTCAGAAGATGGGCTAAGCTTTTCTGCCCAGGTGTAAGAAAAGTCTATCTTTTTGGATGAAAAAACATTAGAAAAAATCTTGGATGTACCAGTTATTAGAGATAGGACTTCTGTAAAGCAACAACCTACAACTGAATTTATGTTCAATGACTCCAAGGTAGGTGGAACATCTATAGCAGTAGTGAAAAATAAATTCCTGCTATGTGAGTTTCAGTTGGTATTTTAATTCATCATCAATGTCCTACTACCAAGATCTAAGAAAACTATTATTGTATCTGGGGATAATCTGCTCTTGATATAATGCCTGAGTAATTTTAAATTAATCATTCTGCCTTCTCTTATGATTGAACATATGAAAAAAGTAATTCTTGATAAAGAAGGGAGACATGGAATTCCCTACGGGTACTTACTGATTAGGGTCTTTGACCATTTTTAAGTAGTAGGGACTAAATGAATTCCTGAAATAGCAAAACAAAATTAACTCTAACCACTTTGGTAGAAAATGAGCACATAGGAAGAAAAATGGGAACTGTGTCCCAAGTATCTGAACTTTTGGCTGCTCAAGAAAGCTTAGCCAAAGAAATGATGGAAGTGAGGATCAAGTTAGATGTAAAATATATTATTCTAATGCACTTAAGGTTGAAAATCAGAAGCTAACTGCTAAGTAACCAGGTGCTTCTAAAGCACTGATATAAGAAAATACAGAACTTCATGTGAGGTGGCAAAACTGACTGGTGAAGTAAATGAATTAAATACCAAATTAAAGAATCACACTAAGCAGATGTTGGATGCCTATGTTGTAGAAAATGTTCAAATAGAAATGTTCATTAAGTCCCTTTCCCCCAAGCCTCCTTCCTTTTGTCTAACTATCCCTATCCTCTTACTCAACCCTATGTTAATCCCACTCCTTGTTATCATGTGGCTTTTATGGATAATTATTTTTGTTGATTTTTATATTGTACTGAATTGGTACTTAACTTCTTAACAATGAATGAATTCTGATTTGTGTCCTCAATCTGTTCTTTTTTCTAAAACTGTTCTTCATGTTAGTGTTTCCCCAGTGGCGATGAGTTAACTAATCTGTTCTTTCTTTACTCTTGGTTTACTGTTATTCTTTTTCAATGATTCCAAAAAAGGGAATAATCTCTTTTCATAGGGACCAGGTACCATGTAATATGTTGAATTATAGATGTAGAGACATAGGATGGAATATTGATAGAGGGAAGACATAGTGACAGGGGATCTAAATGAATGAATGAATGACTTGATGAGTTGACAATAAGGGACCAGGTCCCTATGCTACATGATGGTGGAATCATGATAATAAGGGAACATTCATCTTCAGAGTGATAATCTCACTGATTAAATATGATGGATATGCTCAAAGTTGTATGGTTGGTTTTTCATCATCAAAAAGGGGGAAAATTTCTATATGTAGTTTTGATGATAAGAAACTAACAGCAAGGTACTATGTCCCTGGATGTTCATGGTATAGTGCAACTGACACACATGTTTGTACAGTTTTGTCCTCTTTTGTAATAAACTTGTAAGTGCTACTTGTACCAATTAGGATACCTAAACTAATTAGATTTTAGCCCTAATCATCACCCAGCTATAAAAGGAGCTTCTTAATCAAATGGTTTTTGCAAATATTTTAGAGAGATAAAGAGAGAAGAAATGGAAAAAACTCAGAATTCAACATTGCTCAAGTTCCTAGTGAATGTGTAAGCTTAAATAGAAATTGTTCTTGAGTTAAATACTGACTTGTAATTGAACTACTCATGCAATAAGATTAGTGTTTTATTTTGTTGAGAGAAGTTCTTAGGTAAAGTTTCCTAAGCTTGTTGCTGGTTAGAGTTAACCAGTTTTTAAAGGAAACTTGACAGAGATGTCAATGTATGCTTGTAATAGAGGTATTGCAAGAAGGAGAAACCTAGAGCTAGGTTCACAGTCGAGTCTGTTGTCAAAAGATTTGTTATAGTGGACTATTTTGAGCTTGTGAAGGCAAGCTGTGGTTTTTCCTTCCTTAAGCAAAGGGATTTCCACGTTAAATCTTGTGTTCTTTACCTTTTTTACTCTCATTTGCGATTCTTGGTGATTACTATTTCATTTTCTGTGATTGACTTTGAGTGACCTGGTCCCTTACTGTTTGGTGCAACCCCTAAGGGTTCCACCAATTGGCTCCTTCTATAGTAGAAAAATTACTATTATAGTGGAACCGCAGTAGTGGCTTGCCTGTTGTTGTAGTAGGTAGCTGATGTGAGGTCAAACCTATCACAAAAAAGTCCAAAAAATGCTTGAAAACCTGATTCAAAAGATTTATGAATGAAGCAGGAGCATTAGTCAACCCAAATGACATAACCAAAAACTCATAGTGACTATATTGGGTTTGGATAAAAGTCTTGGGAATATTAACTTCCCTAATTTTTAAGTGATGATAATCCTAACGAAGATCAATCTTAGAGAAGAATCTAGCACCCTGAAGCTGATCGAAAAGATCATTAATTCTAGGAAGAGGGTATCTATTCTTCATTGTCACCTTGTTCAACGGATGGTAATCTATACACATGCTAAGTGGCCCACCTTTTTTATGCATAAAAAACATAGGAGCACCCTACGGTGAAATACTAGGAAGGATGAAAACCTTATCAAGAAGATTTTCTAACTGCTTCTTTAGTTCCTTCAAATTATTTGAAGCCATTCTATAAGGAGGAATGGAAATAGGCAGGTATTCGGTAGAAAATCAATCCCAAAATCTATTTCCCTATCGAGAGGAATTCCAAGAATATCATTGGGAAACAATTCAAGAAACTCATTAACTACGGAGACATAATACAAAAAAGGACTTTTAGAGTTAGAATCTATAACTCAAATTAGAAAATATAGACACCTTTTTTTAATTTATTTTTTGAGCTCTAAGATAAGAGATGAACCTCCCTTTAGGCACTATGGAATTCTCCTCCCACTCTAATATTTATTTATTTGGAAAGTTGAAACTAACCTTTTAGGTCCTACAATCCAGAGATGGATAGCACGAATGAAGTTAGTCCATCCCCAAGATAACATCAAAATCTACCATATCCAACTCAATCAAATCTACTAATGTCTCCCTATTAAAGATAGGCTCCACACAACCCCTATAGATTTTTCTAGCCAGAATAGAATCACTACCAGGGTGGCTATAGAAAAGGGGTTAGAAATACTCTCGAGACTGAACAAAAATGTACAGCTATAGAAGGGGTCACATAAGAAATAGTAGACCCCAAGTCAAGAAATTAATACACATCATGAGAAAATAGTTATAACATACCAGTAACAACATCTGGAGATACCTCTAATTCCTGGTGAGTAGTTAGTGCATAGAGGTATTTCGGCCAGTATTGGTACCAAAAATAGCACCCTTTAATGTAGGACCAGAAGACATGGAAACCAAAACTTTATTAGCTCCAATAGCAACCTTGGATAAAGGACAATCCCACTATATTGGACCCAACTAACTATAATTATAACACTAATTCCTCCCCTCCTCACAATAACCATAATGAAGCTTTCCTTAAAAATAACACGAAAGATGAGATAGGGTTGACTGAGCTCCATTAGCTTAAGAATGGGAACCCAATGCCTTAGAACCACCGCTAGACTAAGAGCAATGATAGTATGAAGTCTTAGGATAAAGAGCATTGGTAGACAAAAAAGAATTTCCCAGTTCCTCTTCTTGGTCCACTATTTGCCTTCTCTCTCACTATTCTACTAAGCCTACCCTACTCTAAATACCTAACCTTCTTATTCTACCTCTTCTTAATCTCTATCTATTTTTTCTTATCATCCTCAACCTGCTACATATAAACCATGAGTCTAGAGATGTCCATATTATTACTCAGTATTGTAGCCTTATACTCTAATACCAAGTCACATGACAACCCAGAAGCAAACTTCCTCATCTTGGATCTCTGGTTAGACAACAACTCTGGGGCCATAACAAGACAGCTACTAAAATTTTAATGCATACTCTTTCATACTCATCTTACCTTACTTCAGATTTAAAAAATCCTCAGCCTTAGCTTCCCTAAACTGCTAAGTAAAGAAGTGATCAAGAAAGGCACGTAAAAACTCATCCCATGATGTCGAATCCACATAATTACCCCTCTACTACTGCTACTCCTCATACCACTAATAGTCTATATCTTTTAGCTAATATGCAACAAACTCTACACGTTCATAATCAATAACATGCATCACTCTAAAAATCTTCTCCATTTTATCCTCAAACCCTTGAGAATCCTCCTTAACCATAGAGTCTATAAAGGCTGGGGGATTAAATATTAAAAATTAGCCAACCCAAGAGACTTCAAACGAAGGAGCAACATAACCAACATAATTCAACTGATGAAACTAATATGTTATCAAATGAGTAAGACAACAAATAGACCGACGAAACTCCACATTAGAGATGTCCCCCTGGGCTGATTGGTCATAAGCATCATTACATTTAGAAGTTCAAAGAGGACAAATTGGGGCCGGTGGAACTTCACAGGCAGTATCATAATCAGGACGAGAGACCCTAAATAAGGTTTATACTCAATATTAGGTGAGTCCCCTCCAGATTATCCTCAGGAAAGATAGAATTCCCAACAGAGTTTCTTTGAACATCAGATATTCAGGGAGGCATAATCTAAAATGCAAGGAAGCCAAGAGTTAGAAAATTTTCATAAAAGTAGACTCTATGGCCCAAAAATAGAATAGAAGAAAGGGAAATATTCCTAGATTCCTTATAGCCTCCTCCTTATATGTGTTTCGTGCTACACACTCCTAAAAAACTCTACTCAACACCACTTTGTAGACACCTAACGACTTTAAATCATGCACTTATACTAGGCTTTTCATGACCTGAACTCGGGCCTGGCTGTGACGGGTATCTCAAGTCCAAGATGGACCAAAAATTACCCCCTTAATGCAACCTCAAGAGCACAATCACAACCATAATAACAATGCAGAAGCCAACTACATTGTAATAAGAAGATGGATAAATGACTCACTAAAACTAAGTGTTAAACAATATCTATCCAATCCAAATTTATCCATAATAGCCTCTAAAACCAGAATACCAAATAGGTCGGTACATGCTCCTGACTATGACCAAAAGAATCTAAAAATACCGATTCAAAATAAAAGAATATGGAAATGATAAGGCGTTTCAGAGTATGGAGGCTCACCACTTCATAGATACTCAAAGAACATGCTAATCCACCTAACACTGCACATAAGTAAAGAAAGTGTCTTCAGATCTTACATTATGAAACAATATAGAATCCTAGGACGGTTAGTGGGTTGAGCATTAACATATAACTTCGGGGAAATTATAACTTAATGCCATGTCCAAAAATCAGTAAAAAACCATAATAAACATGTTTATATACATATATATAGGATATCTGGATAAAGAATAAGGTTTAAGCATGAGATTTTTTAAAATCATTAACCCAAACTGTGTAGCTCTAACTATCCTAAGGGCACCCACGGGTTATATGGGTTCATCTCCCTCTGCTTAAAGGGCTCTAGTATGTGTTACCCACACGAACTGAAAAATCCTAGTACGGGCCAAAGCCACCGAGGATCTACTATTGCAATATATATATATATGTAATTTGTAAACTACACACATGATATTTAAAACCCCCATACTGGAAAATGTGGTTCCCAGTATCGGTCTCCCCGGGACCTCCACCTTTCACGGAGAGCTACAAAAGAATTAAAATCATTTACATATATAATTCCAATAATTAAATTGGGATTCATACATAAGGTATTAATAACTTGGTATCGTCATACCAATACACTTGCAAGTTATATGACACATGCCAAATTAATTTACATAAACATATTGACTCCACAAGTTCTATTAAAATCCAATCCATGGCCACCAAGGCCTTCCAAAATTAGTTTAAATAATCATTTATCCATTAATGAAATGCATTGAATTGAAAAACAAGTTAAACCATAAAATTTTCCATAATTTAAATCAAATTCATAAAGTGGGTTGAGGTTCATGTAATTTTCAACCAAAATTCATCCAATTTGGGAAAACCGATGTTCCCCATTCCAATCATTTAAAAAGACCAATTTAGTCTCAAAAACACCAAATTAAAGCATGAATAATCAATTTAAGCTATGGGACAAGTAACTAAATTAATAACAACCAAAACCCCTCAACCCAATTTCCAATCCACAATTTAAATCATATAAAAATCCATTAAATCAATACCACAATGTAAAATTAAAGTTTGAGGAAGACAAACATGCTTTAAAACAAATGAATTTGATGTCAATTTGAAGCTTGGAGCCCGGATGATAAATTCTCTATGAAATCCTTGAGTTTTCCTGGGTTTTGAGTTTGAGAGTTAAAGAGAGTAATTTAACCTTTGAAAATTGAAGAAAAAATTTTATTCTATGTTTAAGGGTCGTACAAGAGTGAAAGGACTCAAAATTCCCTCACCTAAGTGACAAAGTTAAAAACTACATGATTTTAAAACATCTGTATGGAACGACCTTACGCAGAGATTATACTCCATGCCAGACTATTATTATGGAAGTTTTTCTCTATGAAACGGTCTTATCATGGAGGTTAACCTCTATGGCACGTTGATATGGCATACCCCCACTGCCTTAGGATCCCAAAATGTCCTCAACCCTTTTCAAAAACTCTAAAACTTTTCCAAATTACTATTTTAACATCTCTAAACATAATTAAACTTAAAAATTGATATTATGAATAGGGAAAGACAAAAATAAAATGCTCAAAATTTTTAGAGTATTACAATAGAATAAAGAATAAAGGGAGTACATTCCTTATCAAAAATAAGAAATTAATTTATGGCTAGGATAGAAATATGCCATGCCTATATCATCTTACTTGGTTACAAACTGAGAAGATATATAAATGCATTAAGATTGGATTCTCACATCACCACTTAAGGATATAGTTGTGAGATTAATTGGAATAAATTATTAGAAGCTCAGAAGATTATGATCATATAATCAACCTCATAAATCAACAACTAGATAATCAAATAAGTTGATGAAATTGATACTCGATATAATTATTATGGAATCGATAATTCTATATCAATTCATTCACTGATTATATAAAATCTGCTTCATCTTGATTTATTGTTCATTATTTATTTTGGTTTTATTTTTAGGTTAGTTAATTCATAAATATATCTCTGCAATCCACCACTCAAATAAATAATCACCATTTGCCTAGTCCAATAAAATAATTAATCGATAGGTCCATGTGGGTACGATTCTTGACTTAAAAGTCCAATATTACTTGCACGACAGCATACACTTGTGTGTGCATTTTGACACAACAAATTTCTGGCATTGTTACTGTAGACTTAGAAATTAATTATTTATATAGGTTAGACTTTTATTTTTATTTATTTGAGTTTTTGTGTATATTTTTATTTGTGCTAAAAAAAATATTTTTGTATAATATTTTACTACTTTTCTTGAGATAGCATCTGAAAGGAGTGGAGTAATAGGTACTCTTGTTTTATTGATTCATTCCCTTATTGTAGAGGACCCGACTTATGACAATACTGTCAATATATTTTCGAGGGTGAGTTGTGTTCACCATCTCAGTCTTGTAATTTTTTTCCTGGTCATTGGTTAGGTTGTCCTAAGTATTGATATCCTAGCCAAGGCTTTACAATTAAAATTCTATAAATTCTTGTGCTTTTGATAGTCTGTATTCTTGCACGAAAATATTATATCAGTTTTAGGGTCTCTGGGACAAAATAACATATGAAGTGGCAAACTTGAATAAAGGACTACGGAAACTCATTCTAGTGGTTGTCATATTTAGGTTGATAGTCACAACTTAAGAAATGAGATGAGTGCAAAGATTGATGTGTCTAAGGCCCAATAAATTAGTTATGAGTTGTGTGATACTGAAAATTACTTAGACAACTTGAGGAGCTAAAACTGAAAGGCCAACTACTTGATCATACTTTTAATTTATTGGTGTTGTCACTGTTGAGATGAGTACACTAAAGTTATGTGAGGAAGCTGATATCATTATTTTTAAAAACCCTTGTATGTATGAATATGAGGATGTAAAAATTAATACAATTCATGTGTTAGGATATATTGCACCATATTGTAATTTTTTTTTAAATTATACTTATATAGTGAGGTATTAATTGAGCCATTTAATCCTATGAAAGAGTGTAAGAAGAATGAATAATGTGTCTATGGTCTAGAATTTGTTGTTCCAAATCCACAAAATTACATCCCTCACTTAAGGTCCATGACTTATAAAATGCTACATCTATTTCTTGGTCTCTTCATCTTTATACCACCGCCCCTTGAGTAGAGTAGAAAAATGCATGCAAAGTTAGGGATACAATTTATATCCTCAAAGTGGAAGAAAAATTTATGAATTTAATGGTATCGTATCGTGACGTTGAATAAGATTCTTCTTAGGAGGAAACTCAATGTGTAGTAGTGTAGCTTCTTATTTTTATTCTTTTTACTTATTTTTATAGTATCACTTTTTTGTGTTTTTTATTTTGTAGATTTGGATGAATTTGTGTACCAAATTTTAAGCTAAGGAGTACATTGCGGCTTAAGTTTTGGATGTGTACGATCCCTGATTGAAGGTGAAGAAACATGCTACTAACTTGGACCTAAAGGGACTCGGGAGTATTCTTAACCTTTTTCTTAATTTTGATTTATTCTTTGGGGACATGACATCATGTCAAGTGTGGGTTGATATCTTCAAATATTTTTTTATGGTGAAGTATGCCATATAATTTTCTTTTAATGTTATTATTGGTGTTCTATTTTTAGTTGATTGTTCAGCTTTAAAGAAAAAATTTAAAAAGTTTAAAAGAATAAAAAGATTTTTATTTTATTCTTTACATTAGATTAGTCTATGTTGGTTTTTAGCTTTCTAGTCTTTATTGGAGCATACTTTTCCTACCCGTTGATTTTTCCTTTGGATTCTTTTTTTAGGGGGATACATTTAAATCAAGTATCTTTTAGTTTTAGGAGTAAATTTTATTTTTTGGTGATAAAGGAAAAAAAACATTTTTATTTCTGTGATTCTAGTAATTTAGGATTGAGCTTGAGTAGTATTTTTCGGTCAGCGCTTGAGGTTAAATAAAATAACAAACTTTTTGACACCTAGGCTAATGATTGTGGCTCAATATATATATTATTCTTATTTTATAGTTTGCTATGACCTTGTCTTTCTAAGAAGTGAAATTGATCCATCTTGATCGATACTTCTACCATGTGTGGTAAGGTTTTCTTCCATATTCCATTTCTCACATTTTAGTCTATAACTTTCTACATGTTATTGGAGTAAAATAAAAGTGTTCCTCTATTAGAATATGATAGAGGATTTCTTTGATTTGTCTTGTTAAATTTTAACTTTTTGAGATATTGCTATCACTAGTTAGCCCTTTGAACCCATAACCTTTTGTTGGTAGTCATATTTTCACTTGACTTTTTATTGAATCCCTAATTTTTCACCTTGCTTTATTGAGCACTATAACTAGATTTGTTATGATTGACAAATCTAAAGAAAAGGGATGGTTGACTGTAAAAAAGTGACCAATGATAGCTACAAAGTGATGAAAAAACCCTCATTGAAAGAATGTGGCATGAAAAAAGAGAGAAAAATGATTGAAGTATTTTTGATAAGATGAAAATTACTTGGGAAAATAATTGTTGAAGAGAGAACTAAAAATAATGATGAGAAAATAATAAGTGGAGAAATATAAAAAGTACAAAGTGCTTAGGGAAGTGTTAGTCATTACTACATAGTTTTTCTACCATCCCCTTACCAGCATTATAACCCGTTAAAGTCCTATTTGATTCTATTTGATCATGCCTATTTAGAAAAGTTGTACATAATGGACAACTTAAAGTTCTTTGTGCATACTTGCGAATTGTTTTATGAATTATAGAGTTGTTCTTTGATGCTAAGTCCTTAAAATATATTCAATACGTAGAATCAAGTGTTTGGACCATTTCTTCTTGTGAGGGAACTTGTTTCATGATAGTGTCACGACTCAAGACTATCCCCTAATCATAACGTCATGCTTAAGGTTAGGAGTAACTTTAAGCTAATCCATGATCTAACTCAAGTTGTAAATACAAAAAAAGGAAGGTATCAAAATACTATGCAGAAGTCATTTAAAAGTATCTGATAATCAAAACAATATTAAGTTTGACTTAAATACATCACTGGAAAACTGACATGACCCGAAATTGAGCCTTGTTGTATGGGCATCTCAAGCCCAATAAGGACCAGAGATTGCTCCATTAACCCCGCCTAAACATTCAAATCAATCCAGAAGCATTGGATAAACTTTGAACAGATAATAAGATAGCGAAAACAAAACTAATAATCATAGCTTACAAAAGTCTAGCCATTCATTAATATAAACATTCAACATCCAATCTACCAAAGTCCACAGTCATCCATAAGCCTCTATAAATCCAATATCTATAACACATTAGGACAAGCCCCCGACAATAGCCAAATACCAAGTCTAAAATAAGTCTATAAGATAAATAAAGAGACTATAAAATAGATGTCTTCCATAGGATGGAAGCTCACCCCTTCAACGTCACTACACAAACCGCACGAACATATGTCACTGCACAGAAAGAGAAGAAGAAGCTCCAACCCCTATGTGGTATGGGGACATAATTTTTGAAGACATTTAGCGGTTGGAGCAATAGCATGTAACTCAAGGGTAAGGATAAAATAAAGTCACTACTCAATACCAAGTCAAAACATCATCAGCCTCCACATTCATGCACATAGACATGTGAATACATATGGATTCATCAAGCGTTAAACGATAACAAAACCATTGCATGAATCTCAAAGCATTCAAATGTGAACCCTTAAGTGTAGGATTCTAACCTTGCACCGCTTAGGTTATATTGAGCAAGAAGACTTTAACCTCAAGTCATCTTATTAAGCAAATGGACTCTAGCCACAAGCCATTTCATTGCATATGTGGACTCTAACCCCAGAACCTTTTATTATACAAAACGACTCTAACAATAAGTCATTCTATTACACATGTGGACTCTAACCACAAGCTATCACATCCAAAACTAGCCGACATTGGGACTTTAACCCATTGTACATTCATTCATGTTTAGGGACTTTAACCTACTTAACCATTTCAAGACATCAAGGCCATGATTCAACATCATACATGACCACAAGGTCTTAATGAACCATGTATAAATCAATTACTTTAACAAGCCAATGCATTAGTTTCAAGTATTATTCAAGGCATATCGTGGTCATCAAAACCTTTATCAAATAATTCATTAGTACTCTTTCTCTAAACTTTAGTTCAAACACAATTCAATTGCATACTAGGGATGCCAACCCATTTTTATTTAACCAATCAAACCACCAAGGGAATCATTTAACTCATTACATGGCCAAAAAGGCATTTACAAAATGATTTACCAAGCATTCTTACTCGATTAGCATGTAACTATTCATTTCTCTTAGACATTTTCATCAATACCTCGACGGCATAACTTAACCATGACCAAAATTCAAGTGAAAGCCTTTTATGTTAAGATTACTCAAGGCCCATTTTTAAAGCCATAATAAACAAGCACCCAAAGTGCAAATCATCACCAAAACATGTAAAATCATAAGTTTAGAAGATAGTAAACATCACATATCACTTTACATTAAAACCCTCATTATTTGTATAATAATCCATCATTAATGATTCATAAATAATGGTTAACTAACATGATATTTGAGAAATAATGATAGGGGAAGAGTCATATGCCTTATACAATATGATTCATGTAAGGGTTCTTGGTCTTCAGTTCTCTAGATGACCATTCTTGAAACCTTAGCCTCCAAATCTTATTGAATGAGTTTTTAGAGAGTATTTGGAATGTTTTGGTCTTGCCAATAAGTGTTTAGTAGGCAACAATACATTATATAGTGAAGTTAATTAAGGGTTTTGGGGTGGGAAATATCCATATAACCCCTGACTTAAAAGCTGAAAAGTGACTTCCCAGGTGGGTACCAATCACTTAGCTCAATCATACCCTAGGGTATGAGTGGTACCCTAACTAGAACCCTATGATTCACCAAATACCCCTATACTACCCAAGGTACAATTACCCATATGTTGAATCGTATCCAAGGGACGAAGGGTACCTTAAATCGTACCCAAAATAATTTTAACTAGGCCAACTCAATACTCCATACAACTAGGTAGTGTACGACTCTTACACTAATATACAACCATGGGGAGGCTAAGTCGTATCTTAGTCAGTATGTTGTCAACCTAGACTGCCTAACATACAAGAGGAGAGGTCTTTGGTCGTATCCCGGGGTACGTCTAGTACCCATGGGTCGTATCCTGCCCAGAAACCTCAAACAAGGGATATTTTCTATGGGTTCAAAGCCTAGGTATTTCAATTCTCCCCCATTTAGATCATTCATCATCAAATGATGGGTAAGGAAGAACAAGCATACGATAATAAATTATTAAAAATAAAACTAACCATTAACTAAGTTAGAACACAAAGACACACAACTGGGATGAAACACATGCCAAGATTATTATCAATCAACCATTTATTCAATTGACCTTAGGACTCTAACCCATTGTATATCAAAACACTTGCTCAATCCGCAATTTAGGTACTTGAACCCATTATCTATCAAAGACATAAATCAAGTTAAGAAGATTAACATATACTTCAATCAAGAGTTTATAGAATGGGAAACAAATGCATATACTTAGACTTCATGGACTCTTTTTCTTCCCAAGTAGCTTCCTCAGACTTTTGGTTCCTCCATAGAACCTTCACAGAAGCCACCTCTTTTTCTTGCAACTAGCAAACTTAATAATAAAAAATCCTCATAGGGACCTCCTTATAGGATAAAGAGTCCGAAATACCAACGTCCTTTAAGGGAACAACTAACGAAGGATCACCCATAATTTTTCACAACATAGAGATATGGAAAACTAGGTGGATGGAGTTCAAACTAGAAAGAAACTACAACTCATAGGCAACATTGCCAACCTTCTTCAAAATAAAATAGGGACTAATGTATCAGCGACTCAATTTTCCATTCTTACCAAACCACATTACCCCCTTCATGGGAGATAACTTTAAGAATACCCAATCACCAACATTGAACTCTAAATCCCTATACCTCACATCCGTATAGGACATTTGGCGACTTTGAGGGGCTTTCAACCTATCATGATTAACCTTCACCTTTTTCAAGGTTTGGTAAATCAAATTAGGTCCAATTAACTTACCTTCTCCAACCTCATACCACCCTATTGGAGATCATCTCCTACAATAAGATGCCTAAAAAGAAGCCATACAAATGCTAGAGTGGTAACTATTATTATAAGCAAACTAAATCAAGGGAAAATGGTCGTACCAACTACCACCATAATTAGTCACACAAGCACGTAACTAAGGCACACCTTAGTGCCCAAACCTTTTTGAATTGACTTCTAAAAATTCGATGACAATGGAATAAAACAATCCAGTATGATAGAAACCAAAGAACCATAAAATATCACAATCTTCGAAAGATACAACTTAACATAATCCTCCACCAAATAACTAGTCCTTACTGATAAAAAATGAGCGGACTTGGTCATTATATCTAGAATAACCCAAATAGAATCATATTGATATTGAAAACGGGGAAGACTGGTGATGAAATCCATATTAATAACTTCCCACTTCCATTTGGGCAACTCTATCTCTTAATACGGATCACTAGGCCATAAGTGATCAACTTTCACTAGTTGACACACCATACACTTAGCCACATCTCGCTTCATATTATTCCACCAATAAAACTTCCTAAGATCATGATACATCGTTATAGAATTGGGATAATAGAATACTAAGACCTATGAGCCTCGACCATAATCCTTTTCCTCAATCCATTAACTTCGAGAACATATAGCCTACCTTGGCACCTCAAGATACCATCACCACCAATCATAAAGTCAAAAACCTTTTGTTGACCCACATAAATCTTAATCTTCATCAAGTCGGTATCCAACCCTTGTTTTTTTCTTTATCTTAACCATAAGAGGCAACTGTGATACCGGATGCACGAATACACCACCATCTTTTGAGTTTGAGAGATGAAATCTAAGACTATCCAATTGTTGAATATCCTTCACCAACTCCTGCTTATTCTTATTGACATAAGATAAACTCCCCATAGATAACTTGCTAAGAGAGTCAACAAGAGTGTCAGCTTTACCTAGATGGTAATTGAAACCTATATCATAGTCCTTCAACAACTCAAGCCATCTCCTTTAGCTAAGATTCAACTCCTTTTGAGTAAATAAATACTACAGGCTCTTATGATTGGAAAAGATGGCAACATGAACCCTATAGAGATAGTGATTCCAAATCTTCAAAGAAAAAGCCATGGCCAATAACTCCAAATAATAAGTAGGGTAGTTCTTTTCATGAACTTTCAATTGCCTAGAAACATAGGCCACCACCCTACCATGTTGCATCAACACACAACCAAGCCTAATACGAGAAGTATAATAGTAGACCAAAAACTATCATTACCCTTAGGGAAAGTCAAAAATAGAACCAAAGTCAACTTATCTTTCAACTTCTCAAAACTACCCTCACACGCATCCGACCATAAGAACTTGACCTTCTTCTGGGTCAACTTAGTCAATGGGGATGCTATCGTCAGAAAAATTATTCACAAATGTCCTATAGACTCTTTCAATAATCAATAAATCTCCTATCAGGGTAGAAATAAAAAAAGGAACCGACAGACACGCAGCACCAATGTCAAAATATACAGTCACAAATAGGGTCGCATAAGAAAAAGTGAACCCTTGATAAATCAAACAATACACATAATGGGAGAAAAGTCTCAATATACCCATAACATCTGAAGGTGCCTCAGAATCATGGCAAGTAGTAGGTGCATACAATTAATTCCAGCCAGTGTTGGTACTAAAAGCAGAAGCAGAGGTAGCACCCTTTGGTATAGAAATAGATGAAGTAGCAATAGGGAATATGTTTGCCCAAGAAGCCACTAGAGATGGAAAATCTAGCTACATATGCCCAATCTAACCACATCTAATTTATTTATGGAATCAACTGAGCCCACTAGTCTGAGATTAGGCACTCTATGCCCTGAACCCACCGCTAAACTAAGACCAACAATAACCTAATGGCCTCGAGTAAAGAGTACTAGCCAAGGAGAAATAATTGAAACTCCGCCACTTGTTTCTTGGCCATTTGCCACTATCTCTACCACTTTGCTCACACGGCCTGAATCTCTTTCCTTACTATTCACTAAACTCAACTGATTCTTTTTGTTTTTTTTCACTTATTGAATGTACACAAGCAACTTAGAGATGTCCATATTTTTATCAACGTAGCTTCCTTGCTCTTAAGGACCAACTCATGAGAGAATATTGAGGCGAACTTCCTTATTACAGCTCTCATATCTGACACCATCCCCAGATCATACCTAGACAATCGGTGAAACCTCACAGCATACTCCTTGAAGAACATTTTTCTCAGCTTAAGATTAACAAAATCCTTTACCTTTGCTTCCCTCAACTCTAGATGAAAGAAGTGATCCAGAAAAGCATTAGTGAAATCCTCCTACAAGGATGACTAATCAATATCACCCCTAGTTCACTCCCACTCCTCATACCATTAGTACACCACATCTTTAAAATAATAAGATACAAACTACACCCTTTCCATATTCGTGGCTTGTATGACTCTGTCAATCTATTATCTCTTATCCAAAAAACCCTAAGTATATTCCTCCACCTTAACACCGATAAAGGTCAGAAGGCTCAACCTCATAAATTGCCTAACCCTTATGGCTTCAGAAGTAGAGTAAAAGATGCACTATGCTCAGCCTGAGAAGCTACCAACTAAGCAATCATGTGAATAAACTGACAAAACTAAGCATTCAACATATTAGTCTGAGGAATAAAAGGAGGGATAGATAGAACTGGTTGAACTCTAAGACCATTAGGTACCGGACCCCTAGACCAAGTTTGGACTCCATAAGTAGAGTCAGTCCCATAAACACCATACCTAGATAGGATAAAAGGGCTTACAGTAACTTCAGATCTTTTTTAAGGCATGATCTAAAATAAAAGCGAACAAAAATCAGGAGAAACTAAGACCATAATCTCTATAGCTCAAGATAAGAAAACAAGAAACTGAAAAATTCCTAAATGCCTTGTAGCCTCTCTCTTATAAGTGTGGGGTGCTACACACCAATAAAAGAAACTCTACTTGACATGGCTTTGTGGAAATCAAAATGACCATGAACCTAGGCTCTGATACTAACTTGACTCGACCTAAAACCAGGCCACGTCGTATGTGTATGTCAAGACCAACAAGAATTAGACATCACCACGTTAACCCCACCTAACCACTCACATCAATTCAAAAGCCTCATATAAACTCCAAACATGTAATAAAATAGTAGAAAAAAACTAATAATCATAGCTTACAAAAGTCTACCCATTCATTAATGTCAACATTCAACATCTAATCTACCCAAGTCCATAATCATCCACAAGCCTTTATAAATTTGATGTCTATAACACGACGGTACAAGCCCCCGATAATATGTAAATACCAAGTATAAAATAAGTCTAGAACACAAATAAAGAGACTATGAAATGGATGCCTTCTGGAGGATGAAATATTACCACTTTAATGTCACCACATGAACCGCCCAAAAACCTATCACTATGCAAGAAGAGAAGAAGAAGCTTAGGCCCCTATGTCATATGAGAATATAGAATTTAGAGATGGTTAGCGGTTGGAGCGCTAGCATGTAATTCAAGGGTATGGATAAAATAACGTCATTACTCAATACAAAGTCAAAACATCATAATCCTCTACATTCATATACATTGACCGGTACATACATATTGATTCATTAAGTGTCAAACAATAACAAAACCATTGCATGCATCTTAAAGAATTCAAATACAAACCATAAAGTGGAGGACTCTAACCTTCCACCGCTTAGGTTATATTAAGCAAGAGGACTCTAACCTCAAGTTATCTTATTAAGAAAGTAGACTCTAACCACAAACCCATTGTATTAGTCAAGTGGACTCTAACCACAATCCATTTCAGTACATATATGGACTCTAACCACCGGCCCTTTTATAATGCAAGTGAACTCTAACCATAAATAACTCCATTATGCAAGTGGACGCTAACCACAAGACATTACATCCATTACTTGTCACATCACACCATTCACATTTGGGGACTTTAACCCACTTAACCATTTCAAGCCATCAAGGCAATGATTCAATATCATACATGAACACAATGTCTTTATGAACCATATATCGATAAATCACTTTAACAAGCTAGTGCATTAGCTTCAAATATCATTCAAGACATATTGTAGTAATCAAAACCTTTATCAAATCATTCATTACCACTCTTTCTCCAAACTTCTGTTCAAACACAATTTAGTTGCATACTAGGGAATCTAACCCCCTTTTCCTTAGCCAATCAAACCGCTAAGGGCATCATTTAACTTGTTATATTGCCAACAAGGGATTTAAAAGATCATTAACCAAGAATTCTTACTCATTAATTCATTTTCTTAGCTCAAAACTCTATTAGTATGTAACTAGTCATTTCTCTTAGACATTTTCACAAACACCTTGAAGGCATAACTTAACCATGACCAAATTCAAGTGAAGACCTTCAATGTTTGGGTTACTCAAGACCCATTGGTTAAACCACAATAAATAAGCACCCACATGTGTAAACCATCACAAAAACATATAAAATCAGAAGTTCAGACAAGAGTAAACATCACTTATCACTTTACATTAAAACCCTCATTATTTGTTTCAAAATCCATCATTAAGGATTTATAAAAAATGTTTAAATAACATGGTATTTGAGGAATAATAATAAGGGAAGAGTCATATGCCTTATACAAGATGATTCATGGGAGGGTTCTTCATCTTCAAATATCTAGAGGATCACTCCTGAAACCCTAGTCTCCAAATCTTATTAAATGAGTTTAAAGAGAGTTTTCGTAATGCTTTGGTATTTCCTAATTATTACCCTAGGTTTCACCAAGGCCCCCTACACAACCCAAGGTATGATTACACATACATTGAATCATATCCAAGTGTACGAAGGCTACCCTAAACCATGTCATATACCAATCCCAAAATAGTTTCAACTAGGCCAACTTAGTACTCCATATGACTAGGTAGTGTTTGACTCGTACCCTAATGTATGTCATGGGGAGGATAAGTTGTATCTTGGTCATTATTCTATCAAACTATACTATCTAGCATACAAGATGGGAGGTCATAAGTCATATCCTTCCTAGAAACCTCAAATAAGGGAAATTTTCTATGGGTCCAAAGACTACGTGTTTCAAAAACACATCTAACTATTGTGAAGAAGTCATTTAAAATTGTATTATGATAAAAAAAAATCAAGTGTAACTAAAATACATCATTGGAAAACACATCTAACTATCTAACTGTCTCAAAGCCTCTAAAAATAATGAGTTATTAGTACAGTCCCCCAACTAACTCTAACTAACTAAAACAGCAGAAATAAATTACTGGGATGAATAACTAATAATATAACTAGTCATTAATGATGAGGACTCATTAACGTGGTAGCTGAATGGTATAGGAATCAATTACGTGTGATCTGGGAATTGAGCATCTGAGCCTATGTTATAAGATAAGATAGTGCAAAAAAGAGTATGCGATCAATACTTTTAATGTACTGGTATGTAAAATGGAAGCTAGATTATATACATATTTACTAAGAATCAATGCATGAACGTTAAAAATAGAATGTAAGACCAAGTATAAATTTTCACTAAAATAATCTGAATAACTGGATGACTAAGATATTGAACACTTGGCCATGTAAACCTAAACTAAACGTAATCTAATTAACCGAACTGAGGACTATGGGAGATAACTACAACTGAAATACCAAAATTTGAGGTAATCGAGATCTAACCTATAACCCAGTAGGAAAGGTTTGATATCTTACCAAGGGTGCCAAAACTGACTGGCATGGATTAACTAATCTGATGTCCTAAAATACTAGGGTTTCAAGCTTAAATTGACGAGCGACCCCTAAGTGGATGTAAAGCCTAAAATGAAGAGTGGTCCCTTATAAACTATGCTAGCAACTTAGTTCTAGAACTTAGGGACTGCTACTAACGAATCTATCTAACTGATAGGGGAGACATCATCCATGCATTCACTCGGTGCTAAGTGTTAATCCCAAATGAACGATTTTGAAGTTTAACTAAAACATAAACTTAATAATGATATGATCAAGTCATGGTATTCTGAAATTAATACTATATACATACCTAAAGGAATCATGAACTTGTAAATTCATGCACGTTTAAAACCTTGGTATAGAGTGTTCATAACCTACCAACATAGACTAATGCAACTGATTATAAAAGTGGTAAAACTATCCATAGTATGGAAAATGATAAATAATACTCAACATGTCAATAACTATTTGATATGGATAATGAATATTATTAAACATATGGAAACACAATTCCCATGAGGAAACATATTTTCATGGTACATAATCCAAACGACTAAAAGAAAGAGCTGTTAAAATTCATATTTAACTTGAAACACTATAAAAAGGGAAAAAGGGTTTGTATTTATAAATTTTGGGAATTTCTTGGGACTCAATTGATGAAAGGGACCCATTGATGAATATCCCAATACCTGGTAATAGATGACTTAGAGAAATCCTTGAAGTTGATCTAGTTATTGGTAAACCCTAGTTTTCTCTTGAGGAAGAAGGGGATCGCTTTACTTTACTAAGACAAGTGATTTCTAAAGTTATGACATCTTAGGGTAGTTTTAATCCACCAATAACTAACGTTGGGGTAACCAAACAATGTGGGTTTGGGATTGAAGTGGTGGAAATTACCAAAAAGCCCTTATTAAAAATGTGCAGGAATTTTGTTCCTAGACATTATAACTCACCTTACGACTTGTTACGACTAGTCACAAATTTTGGTCAGAGTTATAACATTGACACATGAAGTATAGGGTTCTTTCTTCTATGACTGTGACCTTCCTCCTATGAGTTATTGTGACTAATTTTGAGTCGTTTGGTGGAGTCATAGTCTGAAGCTTAATTCTTGGATTATTTAATGGTCAGGCTACAGTTCTAGACAACAACTTATAATGTATGACTATGAGTCAAGGGCTAGACTTGTAACCACTGAAATGGATTCTTTATTGAATATTGTTGTGACTATGAGTCCCTCCTAACGACTCGTAAGGGTTATTTATGAATTGTTCATTAGAGTTATGGTCACTAGGCTAAAACTGAAGATTCTTTCTATTGTGACTACGACTATACATAACAACTCGTAATGTCTGATTATAGGTCATCACATGAGTCATAGCCACTAGAAACTTACTGCCAGAAAATTGCATAACTTCTTGCCATAATATAATATTAAGGCTAGACTTTTAGCATTTGAAAGCCAACTTAGTGGCCTATCTTTTAAGGGGTTTAGAGATTGAATATTTAGGGTATTATAGGTATATTGGTGATGTTATTAGTTTTTTTTTTTAAACAAAAATAGGTGACAAAGTTTAAATATAATGAGTTAGAGCCCGTCCTTGAGGTTAGGAGTGTAGAGGTTTATTGTTTACTTTTGTATCTTGCATAATGAATGGAAAGTGTACTTGATATTTTGAAATTTGTGTATGGACTAATTCTTTGAGGGAAGAAACTTTGATATCTTCCTAGTTTTTCCACTTTTATAGCACATTCTTAGATTTCAACCTTACGAACTAATCCTTTTACATCATCCGCTATATTCAGAGTTCTACTAATCCAAATACTATTCTAAAGATTTTATGAACTCACTGATATGAAAATAGTTTGCTTGGGGTACATTAGGAGGGACTTTTATATATAATGATATATTGGATTTCGTAGAAAGCCATGGAGCAGTAAATATACGAGGAAATGGGCGATCAATATGGCATTCGGACAATCAAAAAGGCCACTTGTGGATTATTTCATAAATAGCCACTTTAGGCTATTTTTATAATAGGTTATTAGTGTAAATGCAATAACTATAAATAGTGGCCTTACATATTTTCTTCCTTACTTTGATGGAGTTTGTGATGAGTTGATGATGAATTTAATATTTAAGAGCTTTTAAGTTTGTAGTTTCTAAGTGAAGCCTAACATTAGTGTAGTCGATAGTCGGTAATTTTAGTTTAGTGATTAGGGTGGATTCCCTAATATTTCTCTTGTTAACTTCTTTAAATCACTCAATCATCAAGTATCCCGTTTTGTGGATTTAATTTAGTTGTATCATCTTTGATTGAGTCAATGTTATCATTGTTTGATTGGATTCAATCGAGAGATGAAAGTACCAAGACCTTTGTTACTCGTAAATCCATTTTAATCTTGGTAATTCAACATATTATTTTTTTAGTTTCAATTTCCATATTTTTTCTTCTAGTTTTTGGCTAGGATTGTTATCACTCCTTAATCTTTTAGATGACATGTTGTGATCTTAAATCTTTGAATCACCACCCTATCAAATACAAAATTTACCAGGACCACACCAGACCTAAAATTCATCAAAGACAAGACTAACTTGAATTTTTAACATTTCATTTGGGGAGAAAGTTAACCCAAAATTTTGCATGCAAAGATATACGTGTCACAATCTAAAATATGTACGTGACGACACCTTTCACATGCTTCAAAATATAAGCCTATCTCAACTTAAAACTCAATAGTCTAGTAAATTATAAACAGAAGAAAGAAAGAAATATAAACCCAAAATAACTAAAAAATAAATAACAATTGAAGATACATATCGGGTCTGGCTGGTACTAGTACAAGCATCTAAATATAGAATGATATTAATAACTAAAGTATCTTAAATTTCGGTAAGCATAAGTTAAATTAAAAAAGATTCAATAAGCATTGAAGTTTTCCAGCCATCATCCCAACCTTCCAAAGTTTCCCTGAAATAGATTTGCAACTGATAGATATGTCACTTAATCCTAACAGGGTATCCTAACACAATAATCAAAGGATCATCAAAATATAGGATAGGCTTATAATTTTAGGTGAGTCAACACTAATCATTTTATTATTAATAAGTAAAGAAAATCATTAGTGAAGGAGACTCACTAACACTTATATCAGGCTTAATCAAACATGTTCAACCAATAATCTAGGATAAAATAGTGAGAGTGTATATAAAAGAGTATACCATGCTACCAAAAAGGTGAGACACAATAGTCTCTCAGATCAAGCTGTAGGAATACCCCAAGTCTCATAATATGTAAAATCTTGATGTCAACAAAAGATGATATAAGATGATGTAATAAGGTGAAAGAATTCTCAATACACAATATCACAAACAAGGTTAAATTATGATAATTAACTACAAGAGTAAACATTCAATGAAAATACTAAACCATACCAAGGAAAATAATGTAATGGAATACAAATGATGTAATTCAATGTAGTGATGATAGGATCATGATTAATTGTTGAAATTCATCACTTGAATTTTGTATACACCTATCGATACCCACCGCTCCCACGATAAGCCCCATGGGGTGTCGCAACTTGTATAGTTTCTCAAATCTCAATCTTATATTTTAATCCACCTTTCCAGCTAATGTTCACAGATTAAGGATTGTATAAACTATCTCACTAACCTTTCTGGATAATATCCATTCATCAAGGGTTCTATAAAGTGATATTTATACACGTCCTAATAACTCACATGAGTTATGCTCGATTTTTGCCTATGGATGGACCAGGTTGCGTAACATGTTCCAATAGAAATAGTAAAGACCATAAATAATAAACACAATAACTTTATGTGGACAACAACCGGCTCAGAAAAGGAATAGAAAACTATGATATGTACCTCTACAGGATTTAACCCCAACTTTACCCAATACAATGAGCCTCTCAACAAAAGATCACAAGCTCTGGAACCTAAGGAATTATAAAATCTATTCTAATGTTCAACAATCTCCCTATATTTTTGAAACCCACTTCAAGTTCCCCAACTTGAAATCAAATTACAAAACTCTAGCAACCCTAGGAACTAACTGTAATTCCTAAAAACATACAAACCTCTCAAGGGTTATGTTCCCAAGTATTTGAGTTATCCTAACTAATAAAATAAAATCTTAAACCGATTTATAACACATTGGCACTACTAAAGCATGAAATTACAAACCAATAAAATTTGTCTTATATATTAACTAGAATAAAAGATTGTTAGACACATGGATGGAATAGGTTCTTCATTTAGTTCACTGTATTAGGCTACACTTCAATAGTTTGGCAGAACTCTCTCAAATATTATAATTGCTTATTTTGTTTTGTTCTACTCTTTTCTCTCTTAGTATGAGAGAATAAATTTTATTTTAAAAGTCCATGAATTTTTATAACTTTTACTGATCTTTACAACCAAGTAGACTTTTAAATCTAAAAGGACTCCAATGTTTTTTGGACTTATTTCTTGGGTGTTGTGAACAAAAAATAAATCTTCTTTCAGCACATGATGATCTCCAAATGTTTATTTTAAGTAACAAACTTTTTTTCCTTTATTTTTTCTCATAGGATTATATCCACAAAAGTTTTATTGCAAGTTGAACTCTTTTGAAGCAATTTTTTATGAACCAACTATGCTTACTTATTCCACGGCCTCTTGTTATTCATCAAAACTTCATAAGTCCTAAGAAATTCTCCCTTTTTTGTGATGACAAATTCGAGCCCTTATGAGTTGCATTTTAATACCAACGTCTAGACCAATGAATAGTATAGCAAAGAGCACTTGAATGAAAACTCATGCTCTTATGAATTTTATTTCTGTATAACCATCTTGAACTGTAAAAGATAAAGCATGGAACACTTGAATTATCCAAGTTAGTTAACAAGATTATAAAATCTTCACAACCCTTATCTTTTCCCTTTTGGAATCATCAAAAGTTGTTTCAACCTCATGGATGATAAAGAATTATGGATTGTGCATGATGGAATAAGTAATAGAAACTTTTTTTGTGTACCTACCTCATTACTGTATCAATCATCAAAATCTATCATTCCATTAAGAACTCTTTCTTGACAAGGACTCTTATCTTCTTGGATACTTGAGACTGCATATTAGTGAACTCCTTATATGAATATTGTTTGTCCAAGACGGTAAGAACTCTTGCATGACAAGGACTCCCATCTTTATTAGATGCTAGAGTTTGTATGTTTTTAGACTCATGTCTTGAATATGCTTTGTACAGACTTTGTGGTTTTTTTATGAGACTTTCTTTATTTTAAAAATTCTTTATACAAGTTAAACTCTGGATGCAGGAACATGTTGATCAACTTGTTTCATGTATGTGTTCCACTTATTTGTCAATCATCAAAACGTACACGAGCTTAATAGTTTCTCCTTGTTTTATGATGACAAATTAATGCACCTTGTGTACTTTGATCAACCTATTTTAGTCAGTTCTGAGTCCAAGCAAAGTATCAAAAGACATATGTTAAATGAACCAGGTTAGAATTTTGAGTTATAAATATTACATAATCTGTATGCCTCCCCCCTTTGTCATAAAGACCTGTGTCAGTTATACAAACCAAATTTCTTGAGTTAGAAATTTTATGCTCATGGCCACTAGGCTATTATCTATACAAACACTTAAAATCCAAAAACCAAGCTAGATATAATAAAGTACTTGCAAAGACAAGAAAATATCTAGAAGCAAGTGACTAAAACCAAAGATTTTCATTTATCATTCATAGAAAGCATGATATACCATGGGTTCATGGTACTTTTGATATTTAAAATGATAAAAATATGCATTTACTTAGGTTATTTTGTTATATATGATGTATTTTTTTGTATGTTTTGCTAGTAAATTGGTTGGAAATATCGTGGATAAAAAATTGGATGAAAAAGATCAAGAAAAATCAAACTATTGGTTGAGCAATAAGTCGTTTAGTCACCTAACAACTCATAGCCAGACCTATTATGTTAAAAGTAAAGGATAATGAATTTAGTAGAAAAGTAGAAGACGGACCACGACTTGTTATGACTGAGAACAAGTCATGGTTTGAAGTCATTCTGAGCATTAAAGGAAATCCTGAAAGTGAAAAGTTAGAGTACCAGTGGTAATGGATGAAGACCACGATTTGTTATATCAGACAACAACTAATGGTGAGTAGTCTTTAGGTGAATAGAATAAAAGTGTTGAAGGTTGAAAAGATCATTGGAGAGACAATGAGTCGCAACTCATGACTCATTATGTTTCATGATGAGTTGTTACTACTGAAGTCATAAGAGAGCTACAAAAATAGCTAACGAGTTGTTACCAATCGTAACAACTCGTTGTTAGAGGTGCCACCACTGCAGACGTAGTTTTTCTATTTTATTTTGGTAACATTTCCTATGTTATTTTGAGACTATATACTTACCCATGGGTTACTTTTGTAATAGTTTACGTACTTTGACATATTTTTTACATACTTTTAATTTTTTTTCTTTCTTTTTTATTTATTATTCAATTGGAGACTTTAAGTTTTTTCTTTGTTATTGTGAGATTAATTTTGGGGCATGTTGTTTGTAGTTAGCTTCCATAGTTTTAGTTCAGTATTCAAATTGTATCAGTTTGGGTTTGCATGACTAAGTTTCAGTTATCAGTTATTCAGTTACTCAGTTTTACAGATTATTTCAGTACATGTTTATACTTGGTCTTGCATTCGATTTTTCAAGTTCATACATTTATGCTCAGCATTCATACATGATCTTCAATATTGTTTTACATCCTATTAAACTTTAACTTGAGATTTACATATAGCATTCATGTTTCTACCACTTCCCAGTTTACAAAATTATTTTTAACTCATGATTTAGAAATTCCATGAAGTCTTATAACTTTTACATATAACCATTATTTAATGTATATTTCATCAAATTGTTTATGTCCTCAGTTTCAAAGCATATATTAAGCATTTCAATGATTTACTGCATGTCTCACATACTCAGTACATTCCAAAGTACTAACCACATATATGTGTTTGTGGCTATGTTTCTTCATGATGTAGGTACTAAATGTAGTCCATACACCAGGGTCAGACATAGTATAGCTCCTAGAAAGCAAGTGATGAGTTCTCTTATTTCGAGGACTCAAGTCAGTTACATTCATGTAATTTATTATTATTATTATTATTATTATGTATTTATTAGGGATACTTAGGGGGTATGTACCAACTACCCGTTATTATTAGTAAAGGCTTCATAGATAGTTAGTTAGAGTTGTTAGATGAAATTCAATTTCCATCTTTAGATTTACATGTTGTAAGCTTTTACAACATCATATCTATTTAAATTTTCTCATGATTATGCTTTTGTTCAGAAAAATTTAGCTTATATGTATATGTATATATATATATATTAAATCAGTTTCTTAAACATTATGCCAATAAATAGGTTAGCTTCAGACCACTTGTGGTTATAAGCACCGTGTGACGTCCAAGAGGTATATATATATATATATATTAAATTAGTTTCTTAAAAAGTATGCCAATAAATAGGTTAGCTTGGGACCACTTGTGGATCTAAGCACCGTGTGACGTCCAAGAGGTAGTCTCAGGGAGTTACAGTAACATTGATTTATCTTTCTTGTATAGTGATATTTATGGGTTTTTAGACTTGGGTTGAACTACTGATATTAGATATTCTATACTTTGATATTATTTTTAGTATGATTCGGTTTTCTCGTTATTATGTTATTTTAGATTATAATGCAAAAACTATAACTTTAGATATATAGGGATGGCTAGGCTAGAGAAGGAGGGTGATTATAAACCTGTTCTTATGAAACTTAGTTCTTATATTTGTGCCAATAAGTTAGTACAGAAGGTTTGTTCAGCTTTCTTAGCTCATCTTTGGGACACTAATGTTTACATCTCATCGCTTGATTCAGTTTCTGTAGTGTGTTAGTTTTAGGAAGTGTTACCTATTGATTTACGCGATACGGCTCCAAATTGAGATATTGATTTTTATATTGACTTGGACTTGAACCCTCATCATATTTATATTCCTCTTTGTAGGATGGATCCAACAAAGATAATAGATCTTAGGACTCAATTACATAAGTGTTGGAGAAATATTTTACTTGTCCTAGTTCTTTACCATCGGGTGCTCTAGTTTTATATATCAAGAAAAAAGATGGTGGTCTTTGAATATGCATAGATTATTGGTAACTGAAAAAGGTTACCTTCTATAATTAGTATCCATTTCCCAGGAAATATGACTTGCTTGATAAGTTTCAGGGTATTTTGGTTTTCGTAAGATAAATCTAATATTGGAGTAACATACATTGAAAATCTATCTTGAAAATACTCCAAAGATAGACTTTAGACTTATTATGGGCATTATGAGTTCTTGGAGAGGTCATTTTGTTGACTAATGCACTAACAACTTTTATGAGCTTGATGAATGGTGTCATTAAGTCCTTTCTAGCTTCCTTTGTTACAGTGTTTATTGTAGATATTTTAGTATACTGTAAGAGTAAGGAAAAGCATGCATGGTATTTGCATATTATTCTTGATCTATTGAAGGAGAAGAATGTTAATGCTAAATTATCTAAGTATGAATTTTGAATGTTTTCTACATCCTTCTTGGGGCATGTTGCTGCTAATATAAGGTAATGGTAGATCCTCAAAAGATTGAGGCAGTTGAGAATCAGGCTAAGCCCACTATAGTTATTGAAATTCATAGCTTGTGAGTTTGGCTAGCAATTAGTACATATTTATTAAAAGATTTGCTCGAATTGCTACCCACTTGAAGATATCAGCTTAGAAAGAAGCTCCCTTTTTTGGTCTAATAAATGGAAGAGAGCGTCCAAACTCAAATATCTTCTAATCATATCTCCTGTTCTTGCCTTTCTCATTGAAGGTAAATATATTATAGTATTTTGTGATGCTTCACATTCTAATTTGAGTGTTGTATTGATTAAAGATAAGAATTGGACAACCTATGATTCAAAGAAACTAAAATTTCTTGAGAGGAACTATTCGACTTATGATTTGGAGTTAGTAATTATTATCTTTGCACTTAAAATATGGAGGTACTACTTAATGAGGTGAATCGTAAGATGCTCCTGGATCATCACAACTTGTAGAATGTGTTTACTCAGAAGGACATTAATTTGAGATATCAGTGATGGATCGAGTTGTTAAAAGATTATGATATTACCATCCAGTACCATCTAAGAAAGGATAATATGGTGGTAGATGCATTGAGCAGTAAATCTATAAGTATGGGAAGCTTGACTTATTTGAATGTTATAAATCATCTATTAGCTAGAGAACTTTAAGCTTTAGCAAAGTATTTTATGGAGTTTGGGGTGTCAAAAAGAGGGGGAGTGTTTTCTAGTATTGAACCAAAGCTGACATTTCTTGATCAAATCAAGTTTAGATGGTTTGAAGATATGAGATTGAAAAAGCTTCAAAGTGAGGTGGTGTGTGATAAGGCCTGTGAGGCCGTTATTGATACTGTGGTATTTTGAGAGTGAAGGGCTGTGCGTGTGTGCCTCGTATTAACAATTGAATTCCAACTCTTTTAGAAGAAGCTTAAAGCTTAAGATATTCTATACATCCTAATCTAACCAAGATTTATCGTGTATTAAGGAAACTTTATTTGTGGTCTCGAATGAATAATGATATATGGATTATGTAGTAAAGAATCAAAATTGTTAGCAAGTAAAGTATGAACATCAGAAGTATGTTGGTCTACTCTAGAGATGCCCATTCTTGAGTTGAAGTAGGAGAGGATAGTCATGGAATTTGTGGTAGGTCTTTCTATGACGTTGGGGTAGTATGACTTCATTTGGGTTACTATTGATAGGCTAACCATGTTCATAGATTTTATTTTAGTCAAGAAGATGCATAATTGGGAGAAGTTAGCCAAGATCTACTTAAAGATATCTTGCGGATGCATGGAGTTGTAGTCTCTACATATTTTTACAGAGCTATGCAATTTACCTCAAAATTGTTGCACAAGTTGCATAAGGTGTTGGGCACTAATTTAGATCTTAGTACTATATTCCACTTTTTTACTATTGGATACTGTGAGGACTATTCAGGTTTTGGAAGACATGCTTTGGGCATATGTTGCTGACTTTTGAGGAAGTTGGTATCAAAACCTTCTTTTGTGCAAATTTTGTTACAATAATAGTTATTACTCCTGTATTGATATGGATTTATTTGAGGCTCTATATAGAAGAAGATATAGATCTCCCATAGTTTGGTTTGAGGTGGTTGATGAGTTGCGTTTAGTAGGTAATTTGTTAACAGACTCACAAGAGAAGTTAAGGTTCATTCAGAGAGGTTAGATAAAAAAGTGAGGGAAATATTTTTCAATAAAGGTGAACATGTTACTTAATATTTCACCTACTAAGAGAGTAATGCGGTTTGAAAAGCAAGGCAAGCTTAGCCCTAAATACATTAGTCCATTTAAGGTTCTTGAGAAAGTGGATCTGATAGCTTATAGGCTTGCATTACCTTTGAGTTTATAGGGACTCATACAGTATTCCATGTTTTTATGCTCAATGTGTACCATGGAGATGACAACTACATTATTCATTAGGACTCATATTTACTAGATAAGACCTCTTATATGAGAAGAAAATGTTTGCTACACTTGATTAGGATGTATAGAGGTTGAGAAAGAAGGAGATCAAAACTGTGAAAGGTTATTGGGAGAATTGATTTGTTGAGGAGGCCATATAGGAGATGAAACAGATATGGAAAATAAGTACCCATAATTATTTGATGATTTAGGTACTACCCTTATTAGTTTTCCTCTTTTTTCTCATTACTAAAATTCAAGGGTGAACAATGGATAAATTGATATCTAATATAATGACCCTTTCCATTGTTACATGTTGATTAGCATGGAAAAATATAGGTTAAGTTTTCCCTAGATGAAAATTTTAAATTTTAGGCTAGGTAAGATTTGAATGAACTTTGGGTGCTATATGATCTAGGTAATTTTGATGAGGAGTAGTGTAGACTTTCATATATTTAAGATGATAGTGTTTTATCTTAGAGATTTAGTAATTCATAAAAACTTTTAAAATAAAATTTAGGTTTGTAGAACTCTAGTTATAACATTTGATATGAAGGAATTTATTCTTAACGTCAAATTATAGGGAGTGCGTTGTGAAATTGACCAGACTTGGGAATTAGTTCAAGTAATAGTCTAAGTTCCGCTACAACAGAAATAAGTGTTGTTGAAGTGATCCCACTATTCCCCAATATGGACCATTATAGTAGAAGTCCAAGGATTGTTAGCCCACTTCAGTTGGCGACTTTTGTTGTAATGATGTTTCTACAGTGGGAAGTGGACCACTATGAAAGAATTGATGCAATTAATGTTATTTTTCCCTGAGATTAAACATATTTTGCATTCCAATGGTCAAAGAGTTTACCTAGGGAAACAAGGGGAAAACTTTTGCAGTTCCAAACTAAATTCTACTATCAAGGTAAGTTATTCCACCAATATAACGTGTTATTACTTCTTTAATCCTTAGAAAAATTAATTATTTTCATGATGGGGATAGTGAAATTGACCTAGGTTGGAGAATATACTCTAAGGTGGAATAAATGGGTTGAAGTCTTGGAATTTTACCTACAGTTATCAAATTTGATTTTCTAGACTAGAATTAGGCATATCAATCTCAATTTAAGGAGAATTTGAGTGGAATGAAGGGTAGAAAATTATAGGATGATGAAGTTACCCATTAACATAGGTTAAAACAATGAATGTGGGTTTATAATGCCTAGTATTGAAAAATAAAAGATTGAATTATGCTTTATTTATTATTTAGACAAAAATTAAGCTAAGGCTGCAACAAAAAGACAAAGCTTAAGTGAAATAGGGCATTGCAAGGCTTGATTCGAGGTAAGTTATAGTTGCATTAGATTTTAGACTTAGTTTGATTGTATATGTGCTCAATAACTTAATATTTTTTTACTGGGTATTAAGTCATACTTGTAAATGATACTAAATGATTGGTTATAAAATGCAAGTACTAGTTAACAATGAACTTACTATGGAATTTGTACATGTGACTAGGATATGACTATTATTGTAAATTGATTGATGTTAAATGTATGTTTGGTGACTGAATTGCTGGATTAAGGGGGTATAAAGATACGGATGTTGGAATAAGAGTGTCATAATACTTGTTTGGGATAAGGCTGTAAAAACACCTAATTTTTTAGTATGATTGTTACATGGACTGAGTTTGTTCCCTGTGGATCATGGCTTGTCAACAACCACAAGTCAGATATCATATTTGTACATTGTGATTAAAAGAATTTGACAGTTCCTATAGTGGATTGGATTTTATTTTTTATATGTTACTTTTGGGTTCTTTGTGTGAAAAATTTATGTTGCTATTACTTTGAGTTCCTTGTATTAACCCATTTATTTGGTCAATATCATTTATTAGTACTTGATATGATAAGTGTCTTAAGGTTAATGAGATTATGAGATTTTCATGATGTAAATGAAAAACTAATTTGGTTGTATGTTATTCTTACTTTTTGGCAATGAATTAAGCATTAACATGCATAGTTAGAACCATTGTTATCTAATTGGATTGACTCATAGTAAATGGCTCATTGTTAAATGATTTAATTGACCTTCTTTCTACTTCTTTACAAATATTTGGTTAAGTGTTTATGTCAATTAAGTTAATTTGGATGATGATGTCACCCAAAATTAACCTCCAAAATAAGTATGTTGCGATCAATGGCAAATATAGTAACCCAACTAGGTTGGGGTCGAACCAAGAGGGAAAACATTGAACAGTTTCTTAACTTGATAGAATCCATGAGTAGTGGAGAAAGTAAATAGGGGAATTTGGAATTCTCAGTAACTAGTAACTGAAACTTGAATGCTTTTGAGTTGTAAACAATAGGAGACGAACACTAGGCTTGTGTTACCCTAGGCTTCTTTACTGCATAAATTTCTTCTGTTCAATCCACTTATTCTGCTGTGCTACAGGTAAAGTCGACAAGATCTGTATTACTAATCATCTTGTCAACATATTTGTAAATCTCACACTTTATCTTGTGAGTCTCAGGGCATCACCTTTTTGTCCTTCTGTATGACTTTAGTTCACATTCACCTTTTGAGTCTCAAGTCATTCGATGAGATAATGGAATAGTATGATAGAGGTGAATCTCAAATTACTATCTTAATTTTCTTTTCCCAATCAAAAAATCCTTTGTGAGGAAGCTTGCAAATACAGGCTATCCCCAAACTTCTGCAATAGCTCTGAGGTCAATTATTGTGAAAAAGATTAAGACACATGCACAAACCCTGGAATAGATGAATCTCCAACTTCCTTTATGAAGCTAATCGATAGGATTCGCACAATCTTAGTCAAGGAGATTAGCCACTCATGTTCACGCAGGAAACCATGATTATTATTAAAGAATATATGTAATTAATTGCACAATAATAAGATGAATAAAAACCTAAGTCTTTAGTTGAATAAACCCAAAATCTCAAGAGTAATTGTAAGTATGTAAAAGTACGCCGAAGAAAGTTAAAGTAAGTAACCTAATAAAAGATAAATCCTAGGATATTTATAGCATCTAAAAATACTTAGAAGTCCTAATAAAGATGGAAAAGGTAAAGCTATATCGGCACAAGGTACGAATCGCTCATCCACTCGTACCATTTTCTTATGGGTCATACCATGCCTCTGGTATCCACTCCAATGCCTAGTATTCCAGGCTTCACCTTTCTGTTCTACTTACGACTCCTACTCACGAGTCATAGCTTGATCATGTGACTTGTGGCCTTCACTAGTATCCACCAGGGACTTCTTTCTTTCACCATTTGGACACTAGTCTGCTTATGGCCTATCCATACGATTCATACTCAGACTTCCAAATCATAGTCTTCTGACACTTCAACTCTAAATTTCTTCCTTAGGTTCTTCTCTATGTATGATTTCATGATACGACCGGTATCCTCATCTTACGACTCGAATGCTCAATTGTATCTTCTTAATACATATATTTTCTTCCTGGACTTGGTTTCAATTATTTTTACAAGTCAACCAATGAGTCGTATAAGGTGTTGATGACTCGTGAGGAGACTCATACCTTTTGTAACTTTGGTCTTTTTAGCTATTTTTCTTCCAGTTTCTTTCCAACACTATGCTAGACCTGTTTTACTTACAATAACCACAAAAGCACATCATATATACTAAAATGACCTAAGTTCAAGCATAATTTCATGGTTTTAAGCCTTGAAAGTGTCGTGTTTCCATCACACTTCAGAACCCTCAACTTAGAAATTTGTGTGTCCTCGAGAAAAATAAAAACTAAAAACTATCACAAAACAATGATGCTTTAACAGAAAGATCCCATGATACCTATGAGAGCGAACTTTTAATTCAATTTTAATTACTTTTATTCCCCCTGCTACTTTCAACTTTTCAAGAAACAACTGTGTATATGATTCAGTACGTGGAATGACAAAAAGAAATCTGATGATGGCATTACATTAGTAACAGACAACTAGGCATATACAAATCACATTCACCGAACAGTCTAGCAACCTAACAACATACTCCATATGCTCTCACAATCAATGAAATCATTTTTCACTCTCATCTAAGATTAACAATTCATTCAGGAATATATCAAACAATGCTCTCGATCACAAAGAACTTTCACCAATTTGTACAGAATACCATAGGCTTGCCCATATGCTCTCTTCCTAAGCTTTCGGGCAGTCAAGGTAAGATAACTACAGGACTTTATTCAGCTTGTAACGTAGGTTAGGGGCTGGTTTGGTATCTTTTTGGGATTTATTTAGTGACTAAGCCTCCTTGATAATATGCATTTTTCTGGGTTCACTTATTTTCCACTTTTCTTCTCTTTTATTTCCACCCTTATGTCTCCCTTTTTGTTTCAAGAACATTTTATGTTGAACCATGTGCAGTTTTCTTTTTCTCACTTTTTTTTTTCTTGTCTTGTAATTTTATTTTACTTTTATTTGTACAACACTTTTCCTTTTTCAGTTATTTTTTTCTTTCACATATCTTTCTTCACCCTTATTTTTTCTATGCAACCATATAATAGCCACCCTCAACTTAGGTGATTTGCCGGAGTTGAGATACACAGTGTTCAAGGAGGACTAGGGCCAAGGAAGGTTCATTGTAGAAATGGGCAAGTGAAATCGGTGTAAACAGAAAAATTCAATAAATTAAGGCTAAGATATTGGATCAAAGGGATTCATGATTTATTTGGTTGGGAATTTAGGATCAAGTGGACTTACAGCAAAAACATCCTATGATCATTTTCTACTCAACTATCCTAGACCTAGGTAAAAATAATCGGGCATGTTCTAGATTCCAATACACCTGGAACTAAATAGAACCTCACACACATTTGCACAGATTTACATTGGACTACCTATCCAGCTATACAAGATTTTACCCTAGTTGATCTATTCCTAATCCAAATGCAATTATCATATTTATAATCGTCTCACACATATACACGGTCACACAGTTAACACAAAACTTTATGAGGGGTATTAATGTTTCAACACAATTTTTTTTCAAATCAGAATATTTGAAGAATAGTTATTAAAAGCTCTCAACTGCCACAGATACTAATTCTTCTACAATTTCATCTATATCCAGGAAACACAACAACAAAAAATAAAAACAACACAAAACATTAACTAGACATTCCAGTTCTTCAAATTTTTAGAATGTGGCCATATGCTTGGAAATATAACAAATATATCCAATGTGGACTTGGTACACCCCACCCCTAACTTAAAGCTTATGCACTATACCCAGTGTATGTAAAAATTTAATGCAAGGGAATGGGAACATACATGGGTGCTCTAGGCATCAGATCATACAATATCAACATATAGGCCCTCAAGTCAGGTCCCACCATCATCATTATGAGTTTCATTAACTATCGACATTGGTTCAACAATAGTAGAAATAGTGGTAGACAGAGTTTTCAATGGTATATCAATCGACGGGTCTGCATCACTGCCTCTCTTAATTTCAATAATTGGTGAACTTAAACCACCTACTCCAGCAACCATCTCCTTGATCCTCAACTGGCGGTCCTACACATCCTATAGGCTATCTTCCTTAGCTTTCTTTGTAGCATCTTTATCCTCTCTCTTTCTTTTCTTTATTTCTCATCTTTTTTCTCAGGTCTCCTAAACTACCAGTTCCGAAATAGCACAAATATTATCAATATGGACATCCAGCATGACAGTCGTGACCTTGAGATTGGACATAACTGGTCTGCCGTACAACTTTGTGACAATTCTTTTAATCTCAACCACCTCATCCTTCACATTCATAATGTATAGGGTTTGGCTGCTACTCAACGATCTAGTCATCCTCAACTCAAATGCATAAATTATTGCTGCACCCACCTGTCCTGCTATACAAACTGAGTATCAACCCAGGGCTTTACTGCCCTTTTTATTTTCCAGACCTTGTCTTCCAATGTACTCAATATCATTATTTCCTTAGTTTGCATGGCTTGTGAAATCACCAAAAAACCAGAAGGCATACCTCTTGGGCGAGGTAGTACAGACTGAATCATAGAAGGGGAACTAGATATACTCTCTGCATCTGAAGTCTGTGTAGTCATAGTTTGTTTATCTGTCTCCGCAGCTTTAGCATTCTTGACAGCCTCAGTCTGACTTCCGTACATCTTATCAAGAAAATTGGCTCCTTTCCTCGCTTGTCTGGCCAATGGGGTTATTGCGTCTCTAATTAGGCCTAAGACTGTGGTGTTTGTGGCCTCTATCATCTCTTCTATACCCAAGAATTCCCACAAACCCGTACCAAAACATAGCTGCCTAATCATACATAAGCATGCCAGCAGGGAATTCTCACCCCCTACAACTCGGTCTCTCATCTCTCAAGCTAGAAACTTACCTACATCAAACTCGTAGTAACTTGTGAACCTGACTATCAAAGTTGCCTGGATTGGACTCAACACGTTTTCCTAATGGTGTGACAAACCTGTGTCGGGCCAACGTCCACCAAGATTTGGCCTTAAAATTAAGAGTATTTTTATCTATCTTCTGTGAGGTGACACTCAGCCATCAACTACCCATACTGCGTTCTCATTATTCGATGATATCTGACTAGTAATCCACCAAAATAACCCAGCTTCTCATCCTACCCCTTCTGCTTTGGGTAATTTTTCTCATTTTCTCCAGACAGTAATCTATTTCACCTTTGTTTACCGGAGGCTAATAATCCGATTCGTATAAAAATCTAGCAATAGTGCATGAAGAGACATTGACCCGCACACCCTGAATAAATAATAAAGTAATAGGGTCTCCACCTCTCTACTACTAGCCCTGTGGATACTGCTTCAACAACTCTCCCTTATACGTCGTATAAAACTCTCAAACTAGTATAGGACTATACTTATTGGGGGCTCTAGTTATCTACTCAAACCGGTACTACCTCAATTGATCATAAACCTAGGCAACTCTAACATACCAGTAGTAATCAAGCATCTCTTGAGATACAGGTTCATTGTCCTACTTATGAATCTATCTAAAGAGTTGTAAGATAAGGTACGACTCATTACCAACACTCGTAAGTAGTCCAAAAATAATACCCCAAAATATGACCTTCTCTCAGGTCCTTACGACTATCTTGTACGAGTCGTATTGGTTGGGTACGACTCATTTAGGTAAGTCATACCCACTGAAAGCATAGAAGTTTAACTTTATAGTTGACTCCAATTCAAAATTTCCCAAACTACCCACTACTTTGGGCAGCAATATCACCCAATTATAGTCCAAATAACACATAATATCAACAACCAAAATCAAGTTTACCCCCAATTTCTATTTTCAACTAAATATCTATGAACTAGTGTAAGAAAATACAACACATACATAATTTCAAATCAAACAAAGTTTACAATATCATACATTAGCAATTTCAACTTGAAAAATAAAGTAATTAAGTCCAAAAACTTACTTAAATGAGTAAGGGATTAGGGTGCTTTGGGTTTTTGCTTGTTCTTCCCAAGTTTATGCCTAACTCTTGCAACGTGAGGAATTTGAACAAGTTGGTAAGTGATACGAAGAGATTTTGTGCCTTGGGATCTTTAAATTTGGTTAACAATGGAGGTGTGTGTGTGTTTCGAATATTGGGTACCCGATAGGTATCCTATTTTGTTCTTTTAATTCATGTGCTGGGCTGGGTTGACCCATGACCCCAACCTGGTAAACTTAGATACATGTCATGTGTACGACTTGTACCCAAGCTTACAGGTCTTCTTTTCAACTTGTATACACCTAGAACTTTTCCTCATATCCAGAGTGGATATGACTCAATTTGACGAGTCATACCGTTAGGGTACGACTCATTCTGAGAGTCGTAAAGACACCAAAAACTTTTACCTTAATATTCATAGTCTCCCAGGTCCTTACAACTCTTACTCATGTGTTGTACCATTAAGATACGACACATAAACAGTTTGTATAACCAAACTTCTTCAACTTTTATGGATCTTTTGTACAATCTTTAGTCCTACACACTGAACAAACATATTACCCTATAAATAAATAAGTACAAATCCTGAGTTTCGTTCTAAATAACACTTGATTTAACTTTGCGAAACAACGTGGCTGTGTTGGATATTTGATTTCACCAACTATCCTAATGATTTTCCTCCCAAATAGTGCTTGATTTAACATTGCAGCACTACATAATTTCCTTGGTTACTCAAACATCACCAAGGTTCATCTCAAAAATCACATTTTCTTCCTTAGTGTTACCCATATAGTTATTTACTATTTGCCCATTCACCATTAACGGGGCTTCACCATCCATCTTCAATTCCAAATATGGGAACACTCTAAGAATAGTAAAGGGACCATACCATCTTGACTTCAACATACCCAGAAACAAGTGAAACCTTGAGTTGTAGAGCAATACTTGGTCACCTTTTTTGGAGATTTTTTCTTAATTTTGTGATCATGATGCAGCTTCATCGTTTCCTTGTAAAGTGTGGCACTTTTATAATCCCGGAGGCAGAACTAATCCAACACATTTTTCTTGTTCACTTATGACTTGGCTGCATCTTTCCACTCAAAATTCAGCGTCTTCAAGGCCTATAGTTCATTATGTTCAAGATCAATGGGTAAGTGAAAAACCTTGCCATATACTAGCTAATAAGTTATAGCACTGATTGGAGTCTTGAATGTTGTCCGGTAAGACCATAGTGCATCATCTAACTTTCATGACCAATTAGTCCAATTGGAATTTACTATCTTTGCCAAGATGGGCTTAATTTCTCTATTAGACACCCCAATTTGACCACTAGATTGTGAATGATAAGGTGTTGCCACCTTCTGTTTTACTCCATATTTCTCAAGCAGACGTTTGAATTGGGGATTATAAAAATGTAACCCACAGTAACTAATAATAGCACGTGGGGTGCCAAATTGAGAAAATATGTTTTTTTGGTAATACAGTGACACTACGTGCTTCATTGTTAGGGAGTATAAATGCTTCCACCTATTTGGATACATAATCCATAGCCACAAGTATATACTTCATTCCAAACGAACTCACAAATGGTCCCATAAAATCTATACCCCATACATCAAAAAATTTCAAATTCTAAAATAGGGGTCATAGGAAGTTTATGGCATCTAGTGATATTAATTAGGCATTGGCATTGATCACAAGAAGAAGTAAAATCATGTGCATCTTTGTAGATTGTTTGCCAATAATTCCCACATTGTAAGATTTTATGGGTTGTGCGAGTTCCTCCATGATGACCCCCAACTGGAAAAGAATGACAAGCCTCAATTATGCTCATCATCTCTACATCAGGTATACAACTATGAATAATCCCTTCTACATATATTCGAAATATATATGGCTCATCCCAGAAAATTTCCTTACCTCATACATGAACTTCTTTATTTGTTGGAAGGAATGATCTCCTGGGACTAAATCACTAGCTAGATAATTTGCATAGTCTGTAAACCATGGAATTAGATCTTGGGAAGCCGCCAGCAAATGCTTATCTGGAATACTATCATCAATCTCTATCCCATATTTAGTTTTCTGCATAGCTTCCTCCTCAAGTTTATATAAGTGATCTGTAACTTGATTTTTCGTTCCTTTTCTATACTTGACCATAAAATCCTATTCTTGCAACAAAAGTACCCACTTAATCAGTCTAGGTTTATCATGTTTCTTTGCCATCAAATACCTCAATGTTGCATGATCTGTGTGGAAACTACCTTCGTCCCAATCAAGTAAGACCTAAACTTCTCAAAGGAAAAACCACTGCTAATAACTCTTGTTCAATCGCTATGTATTTCTTTTGAGTAGAGTGCAATGCATTACTAGCTTAAGAGATGGAATAAAGAATCTTTTCTTTTCTCTAGCCTAGCACAGTACCTAAATCCACTCCACTTGTGTCACACATAACCTTAAAAGAAAAGGACCAATCAGGAGGCACAATGATTAGAGTCAACACCAATTTCTCTCTTAGTCTTTAAAAATCCTTCAAACATGCATCTATCAACCTGTATGCCCTTTTTTGAAATTTTGTGCCCAAGCACAATACCTTCTTTGACCATAAAATGGAACATTTCCCAATTAAGTACTGAGTTGCATTCTTCACACCTTCTAAGAGCATTTGATAACTATACTAGGCAGTCATCAAAAGAATTATCAACAATCTAACAATCATCCATACATAATTCGATGATTTTTTCTATCATATTAGAGAAGATGGACATCATACATCACTAAAATATGGATGGAGCATTACATATCCCATATAGTATACATCTGAATTCAAAAGTCCTATAAGGACATGTGAAGGCAGTCTTCTCTTAGTCTTCAGGCATAATAGTGATTTGGTTGTACCCTGAATGCCCATCGAGAAAACAGTATCATCCACTACCCGCTAACCTATCTAATATCTAGTCCATGAAGGGCATGGGAAAATGGTTATTCAGAGTCCATGCATTCTATTTTTTATAATCCATGCATACCCTCCATCCTGTGACTGGCCTCATCAGAACTACCTCATTCTTCTCATTCGGCACAATAGTAATTCCACCTTTCTTCAAAATATATTTTACCAAATTAACCCACTTGTTATCAGTAATGGGATATACTAAACCAACATATAACCACTTGATTATCTATTTTTCACCACCTTCTACATAGAAGGATTGAGTCGACGCTGATGTTCTATACTTGGAATATATTTCAGTTCAAATTGAATTTTATGAGTACAAAGACCAGGCAATATACCCACAATGTCTGCAATGGACAACCAATGGCCTTATTAAATCTCTGTAATACTAGTAATAATGCTTCCACTTCTGAGTCAATCAAATAAGATACAATAATTACTAGTAAAGTGTTGTTGGCCCCTAAAAATGCATATCGCAAATGAGAAGGGGGGGCCATCAACTCTAAGACTGATGGATCTTTAATGGATAGAAGAGCAAGTAGAGTAGTTCTATTCTACAAATCCAAATCAATAATCTTTGGTACATAAGTTCAATAATCACTCCCACAAAGTGCATATACCATCTCATTATACTCTTCAATGCCATCGCTGTCAAAGTTCATAATCACTGCTGTAAGAACTTCAACACCCAAACTCTCATCAATAGGAATAACAACATCAAAACCATTATCCCAAGGATTAATAGAATCAACATCATTGAATAAATATATTTTATCATCATACATATCAATCACGGATACAACTCTTAACTCATCAGGTTGCTTCATGGATTTGCATACATTGAATACCACCGTTCATTATTGAGTTTTAATATCAGATGTCCTAACTCTAAATTAATCAACATTCTTCCTGTAGCTAAGAATTATCTTCCAAAATAATTAGGACTTGGAAGTCCACTTCGCAGTCCAATATCATAAATCTACAGGAAAAAAAAAGAAGCCACCTTCACCAATACATCACATAAAATACCAATTGGCATTTTGATAGTCTTGTCTACCATCACTAATATCATAGCAGTTATTTTAGGATATCTCAACCCCAATTGTTTGAACACAATAAATGGCATGGGGTTGATGCTACCACCCAACTCACATAATACATGTGCAAAGTTGGAAGATCCAATGGTGCAAGGTATAGTGCTCTACTAATTATCTAGTATCTAAAACACTGTAATGATGAATATTATCAACTGGCATATAACTGACTGACCTCTTCTTGGAGATTAGATTTTTCATGAATTTTACATATATTGGCATTTACTCTAATGCCTCTTCAAGTAGGATGTTGACTGATAGCTCCTTTGACATAGATAAGAACTTTTAATACTTACCATTTTTTTTTCAATTTTAGCCTTTTAGAAATAAGCAGACGAGTCTTGAGATAGGCTTCAAGACAAGCTCCTCAGCCTTATCTTCTCCTTTATCTTGCTTTCTACTACTATCTACATCTATAGGATCATTATTTTTTCTTGATCATCTACAACTGGTATAGGTGGGTCTATGGTAGATTTACCACTTCGAGAGGTAATGGCATGGCAGTGACTATCATTCTTTGGATTAGCCACTGTGTTACTTAAGAGAGTGTTAAACTGTCTTTGATTTACAGTGGTTGATATCTAACAAAATTGTTGCTCTAACTACTTGATTAGTGTAGCATGTGAATCAACTTTATAGTTTAACCCTAACAGGTGTACTTTGATCTTTTTAAGGAATCTCTGTTAACTTTCTTTGCCCTTGACTTATTTCGACAGTAGCATCTCTATCCTACATTCTAAATCATGATGACCTGGTGGAACATATTTGTCACTCTTCTCTTTGTAGTTATCTTTGTGTTGCCAATCATTATCTCTCTCTATTTCTACCCTATATCGATTATTATATTAGTTAAGACCTTGATTTCCTTGCCCTTGGGCTAAAAAATCTACAAACCTACAATCAGATACTTCATTTCTTCTTCTGATTCAATCTCAAAAGTTATAGATATAGATCTTTATACTACAACTATAGTCACTTTCTTAGCACTCATTGTGTTTGACCTTTTTTGTATGTAATCCAATATGAATACTAAGTTATGCAACCTCTTGTGATACTAAATCATGAACAACTCCATAATCATTGGCCGCTCCAATATGATATGTACCTACACCATATTCTGTATCTCTAGTATGACAACCTCTATTAGTCACTAAAATATCATTCAACATATCCTGCACAACATCATATCGAAGAACCAACAATATACCTCTCGAAATCATATCTTTTATTGCTCTCGAACTGACATTCAATGATCTATAGAAGATTTCCAACAAATTTGATCCTCTAATTTTATGATTAGGTAACATGATCAGCTTCTTCTTGAATCTAAATTATGCCTCAAATAAGGATTCTGCAAGTAACTGTCTGAAGTTATAAATCTCAACTTTAAACTACAATATCCTTGTAGGAGGAAAAAATCTATTTAGAAACTATTTACTCAACTCATGCCAAGTAGTGATTAAGCCCATTGGAAGTTCCGCTAACAATAGTGAAGCTTCATTTGTCAATGAAAATGGGAACAACCTCAATCTCAAAGCTTCTTGATCTATCCTTGGGATGATATATGATGTTTAGCTCCTAGTAAAATTAGCAAAATACATTTCTGCATCATCAGTAAATGATCCCAAAAATACACCCTTCAAGTCAAACACTTGGATCATGGTGCTTATAATATCAAACTTCAAATTAATGGGTAAAGTTGGAGGAATGATACCTCCTATCTCAGAAGGTTCAACATAAACTATATCCTCTTCATCATTATATTGGAGTAAGTGCTAATATATAGGAATCAATGTAGCTCTTCCTCTCTGAACTCTGTATCAATGCTCAGTTACTGGTCTAGGCCTGGCTAGTCTTCCTGGTTGTTCAGCTAATCGGGCCTCTTCAACTTCTTTTCTCTCATCCTCAGTAGCAACTATTAGTTGTTGCATCTATAAATCTACAATATTCGATGGATCAACTGGATCACGCAGGAGTACCACATTAGGATCAATAGGTGGAGGGTCTTGAACCCCATCACGAACTTGTCCTAACATTCTTCTTGGTTTTTGAAGAATTCTTTCTGGCTCTGGATCAAAAAAAGTAAGGACCTCCTGTTCTCCTAGTGTTTGACATACATCGGCGTATGCTGAATCAAAAACAAAAAATAAAACTCGTGAACTTCACCAATTCAATTAACTATTTAAATTGTCCTCCCTGGTAGCGACGCCAAAATTTGATGCTGCCCAAAACTAACCTCCAAAATAATCCATTATATAGAAAATGTTTAACACTTTCTTAACTTGAAGGAATCCATGAGTAGTGCATAAAGTAATTGGTGGAAATTTAGAATTATCAGTGACTAGTAACAGAATCTTGAATTATTTTGAGTTGTAACTAATAGGAGATGAACACTCGGCTTGTATTCCCCCTATCTTCTCAACTCTGTAAATTTCTTGTGTTCAATCCCCTGTTCTATTGCCCTAAATATAAAGTCAACAAGATATGTATGACCAACCATCTTGTGAATGTATTGGTAAATTTCACCCTTTAACTTGTGAATGTGTTGTCAGGACTTTGCCTTATTGCTCCTTGTCTATGACTTCAGTTCATTTTCACCTTTTTAATTCTCAAGTGATTAGATAAGATGATGGAATAGTTTGATGTAGGTGAATCTCAAACTGTTGTCTTAATCCAGTTTTCCCAATCACAAACTCCCTTGTAAGGATTCTTGCAAATACAGGTTATCCAGAAACTTCTACAGTAGCTCTGACATCAATATTGTGAAGAAGATTAAGATACATCTATAAACCCTAGAATAAATGAATCTCCACTTCCTTTACATAGCTAATCTACCATCGTTCCTACAACACTAGTTAGGGTGATTAGCCGCTCATGTTCATCCAAGAAATCATGATTATCAATGAAGAATACATTTAATTAATTATACAAGGATAAAATAAATAAAAACCCAAGTCTTGAATTTGATAAAACCCAAAATCTCAAGAATAATTGTTAAGTATGTAAAAGTATGTTAAAGTAAGTTAATGTAAGTAATATAGTAAAAGATAAATCCTAGGGTATTTATAATATCTCAAAAATACTTTAAAATCCTAATAAAAATGAAAAAAATGCAAAGCTATGTCGGCATAAGGTACGACTTGCTCATCCACTCGTACTGTCTTCTTAAGAGTCATGCCATGCCTCTCGTATCCACTCTGGTGTTTGGTCTTCTAGGCTTCATCTTTCTATTCTACTTATGACTCCTACTCATGAGTCATACCTTGATCATACGACTAATAGACTTCACTCGTATGCACCCGAGACTTCTTTTCTTCACTCTTTTGACACTTGTCTACTTACAGCTTATCCTTATGAGTCATACTCAAACTTTTGACTCATAGTCTTCTGACACTTCAACTTTGAATTTCTTCCTTGGGTTTTGCTCTTTGTATGATTTTATAATAGGACCTGTATCCTCAGCTTATAGCCCAGATGGTTAGTCGTATCTTCTTAATACTTAGCTTTTCATCCTGACCTTGGTTTCTATTATGCTTAAGAGTCAACCTACAAGTCGTATGAGGTCTTGATAACTCTTGAGGAAACTCGTACCTTCTGCAACTTTGATCTATTCAAGTCTTTTTCTTCCAATTTCTTTCCAACGCAATGCTAGACTTGTTTTACCTAAAATAACAACAAAAGCAAATCATATCTACTAAAATAACCTAAGTTCAAGTATAATTTCATGATTTTAAGCATCTAAAGTATCGTGTTTCTATGACATATCAGCCTATGATACCTACTACTACATAGTGTCTTACACTAATACTATTCTATAATCTTTTTTAGTTGAGTGCAGAGCATATACCGATAGCTTATATGAGACTTTATTTGTAGATGACAACATATTCCTGATTCAAGGGTGAGCATTCATTCTCCGAGTTTCCATGGATCATTTAAATTTGGTCTTGTCTCTCTTTTCAGCCATTGACTCTTTATCTTATTATTATTGATATATTTAATTTTACCCATAGACTTTTAGATAAACTTATTGGTATAATGACTTTCAATTTTTGGATAAAGTTTAGACAATGTTTTTCCACACAAGTATTAAATGTTATAGTATTACTTCTATTAATGAATTTTGTTTGTTTTTAAAACTTAATTAATTGAATTATTTGATTTTAAGTAAGATGATTCTCCCACCGAAAGGTTAGTGTAGGTGCCACTTATGATGTGTTGCATGACATTGTCAAAGAATGATTGGGTTAATAAATTTCAATTTATAATTAATTTTACTTATTTTACTCATTCAAATTCAATCCATTTTTTATAAGTATATTGTTAAAATTGATCAAGGAAAAATTTTGTTATTTTATCTATTTGATATATTCTGTAAATATACTAAAGAAGAATAAAAGGTTTTATTGGTTAATAAAATAACTTATATGAAATCAAATTAAGAAATTAGAATCTTCTATGAATTATAGCCTGTTTTGCCAAATTTCTAAAATTAGCTTATTTTGTAGTGTTTTTCAAAAAAGTACATTTGGTGAGAAGAAGTTTCTGTTTGACCAATAAATTTATAAAGCATTTATGAGCAACAATTAGTGTTTGCCCAAACTTTTTAAAAGTATTTCTAAGTTTATTTTTCTCGAAAGTGCTTTTTAAAGAAGTGTTATTAAGGAGAAGCTACTTTTTTGGCTTATGAAAAATTGTCTTTTCACCCAAAAGCACTTAGTTTCTTTCAAAAGTTTGACCAAACACCTATGTTTTTTTAAAAATAGTCATTTTTAAAAAAATTAATAGGCTTGGCAACAAGTGAAAGACTAGCTGAGCAATGATATTGTTATTGGAACATTTACATGTTGTAACTAATTTATTACACTGTCCGATTCACTCTCCATTTTCTTCTCTGTTAGATCCATAAAACCCTCATTCAAAATATATTTTTATTAGGATTCATAGAGATCAAATGTAAAGTGGATATGATGTGTTTATTAAGGTCAAACTCAAAATATTTGTGATCAAGCAACTGAAGCATTGAGAAAAACAAAACAACATTAACAACAACAACATCAACAATAAGAAGCAGTTATTAGCACTGTTGGGAAGAAAATAGAGGAAATCAAAGAGAATATACTAAGGAAGTTGCAGTTGGTACCGATGGTGGAAATAAAGAAAGTGAATGGAAGAGATGGATATTTAAAAATATAGTGTATACAGTTTGCCAAATTTTTGAATTATAAATACAGTGTTTACAATTTGGCCGAATTTTACTAATCTCCATTTTGAGTATTAATATAGGGTATTTTTTGTATTTTTTATTTTTGCATGTATTTCTGTATTACTAATTGAGAAATTTTTATTCAAATCTCTATATTTTTTATTTCCACTTTGATTTCGCACTATGTATGCACTTTTTTTCTAGGCATGAGATTTTTTTAATTGTTTGTATCTTGATTTGATTTAATCTTTGTGATTATGTAGCCCATTGTAATCCACCTAGATAGGAAAACCTCTTACCCAACAGTTAAGAAGATATATTGAAATCTTAGATAAATAAAAAAAGTTATCAATCCTTATCACAATAGATTTTACAAATATTGAATGCAGAATGAAAATTACCCAATGTACCTAGTCTAAATAAGTACAAGAGCTTCTAAATTAAGAACGATAAAATTGGATACAACTTCCCCCATGAATGAGAGGAGTAAAAACTATTGGAGATCACTATCCACATCATTTGTGAAACATCAAATGATCCTGCAACTAGACTGTACACCAAAAAAGGTTATAACAAGAGTAGTACTAGTACAAACAATACGTATTGTTAGGTATCATCGGCTAGGATTACATCACGTAACCACAATATGAAAAATAGGAAAATAAAACATGAGAACTTATAATAACAATTTAATTTAAATAACTTCCCTCTGCTTGTTCTACCTAAAAGTATTTTCATTCTTATTTCTGTTGATCATTTGTCACCTTAACATCAAGTGTCATCCGTTCTATCTCTCACTTCTTTGACCTCAATAGTTATTAAGTCACTTTATTTTACTTGCGACTCAATTAACCTCAATAATAAATGAAAATCTATAATCATCACCTTGTAAAAAGATATAACTATGAATATACATTATGATAAATACCTCAAGTTGATGACTCTTAGCCTTTCAAGTAAATCTACAACTTTAGTCAAGTACAAATCAAGAGACAACAAGTCAACTCAAACCATGACCAAGTCAACAACCATGACTCTAAATATATCCAAGTTAACAATCATGACTCTAACAACAAGAATACCAAAATATATGAAAAGTAACCAAGCCACATAGGAATCCCAAATACACCAAGCAACATCATAATTTAGTTCACCCAACGAACCCACAACAACAATCACAATATAACTTGATCCATTCATGGAATGAATATTAATGGTAATAATAATTATAACCATACACCCAATCCACTTAAGAAATCATCACATGCATACATATCCTATACATATATGCTATGGGTCCTATGATTGTCCACTAGTTATGACCTACCGGGGACGAGCTCTTATCCATATATTATATCAGCATGGTATCCGAGCAAAACCAATGAATCATATTAACTAATTCCATGAAGATATTTAAATATCAGTAGATCCCACAATAATAACTGACATCACTACAATCATAACCATAATAAGAATAAGAAATCACACTTGCATAGTTAACAAGCCTTTAATATACCTCCATATATGTGATTAGCACTAACAATATCATTTATCAATTACAAACCTTAAGTGTTCATTGTAACAATAGAAAAACACCCAAATACTTGATCAATTTAAGTTAATTAATTCATGTACACAACAATCATATTTTAAAACACTAAATAAAAAGTAGATATGAATAATTAGTTTCATCAATTATAGCATGTCTGAAAATCAATCCCCAGCTTATTAGCATAAGTATTATCAATCAATGATCATTAAATTTAACTATTCATTTTAAGAGTGCACATTCAATCAAATGGAGTCTAAAATTTAGTAATTCATTTATTAATCCAATCCCCCTTTCTTCAAACTAAAATTGGAAATTCTGCTATTATCTGGCAATCCTTACATTCAAGTCATTACTAGGTTCAAGACCCTACTCTATTAAACAATCATTCAACTCTATTCAACCTATAATCTAGTTCTAGTCCTACCCTTTTATAACTTTTACTTTCTAATCCCCAACCTAACTTGACTTTAGGCTCTTAAGTTATGCCACCACCTCTTATCATAATCCATTCTTATAACTATACTCTAAGAAGAATTATCCAAACACAAATAATAATAAGTTTACTATTTTTAAGGTATAAAAGATGAGTCATTAGAGTATAAACTCCCATAATCTCCTTATCATCATCTATATTCAGATAATTCATATTACAATCCACCATGGAGTCATACAAACACAAAATGCCAATCAAGAATTTATACATTAATATAATAAAATATATTTAGACCCTTATTACTAAAATTCATGCTTCATTCATCAAAATTTCATATTCGCAGGCCTAAGCATGATTTCTCCAGTCAAATCTATATTATTAAAATGATTACTAACAATAGTCTACTACTCATAAACCATAACCTACAAGGGCGCCAAGCTGCTACAATAAATAGCTATAACCTTGATGACCCACCTTTTTGTTCATATTTTTGAAGGCTAATCATCTAACAAATAATAATTTTAAGTGTAATTAAAAAGCTACTCTTCAAATAAATACTTTAGAAATTCAAGCCCACTAGTTCTACCCTTATTTACGATCTATAAAATTACTCAAAGGACAATGAACCATCAAATAATTTATTCAAGCCCAACTCAACTCTATTGGTGGATTTTTTAGGCTAAAGGTTCCACCTTTATTGGATTCAAAATCTCTAACTATCAACTTTAAATTTTTTGAACCTTAATTTCATATTGGAAGGAGTTAATTCACAACTTTTAATCAATTGTAGGTGAAAAAATATACCATGAGTTTTCCCCATAAATTTATGAACTTGGTGTTTTAAGCCATAAAAATTTGACCATAAATTCCTCATACAAATAATTCTAGAAGATGAATGGATTAAACGTTGTTAAAAAGAAGTAAAATCTTATCTCAATGAAGGATTTCCTCTCAAACCAAAAAAATTGTTCCTCTAGGACTTAGGATAAAATTTTAGTGTTTGATGGTTGAAACACATTAAATATAGGTTATAAACTTCTATTGCATTGTTATAGCGACTGAATCTACTACAACACCCTCAACATTTCAACATGAATAATATTTAGTAAAATGATCATAACTTTTTACTCAAAAGGACGATTGACAAAATGAAAGTTATGCTAGAAATAAAACTCAAAGATCTTTAATTTGGTGGATAGTAGGAACCCTAACTCTATGTATTCTAGAAGCATTCTCTTTTAAAGTTAACCCTAGTTTAAAATTAGTTCAAAACTAATTGGCAAGGATACTTTCAACTAAACCTTGTGATAGGAATATTGTATGACCTTAGTACATATCAATGGCACTCCTATACAAGGAATTACTCCTAATTCTTATGATGAATGAGAAGTGTATACCTTTACTGCAAATATTCTTTGTAATGATGGATCTGATCATTACATATTTCTACACCTTTTATTTAATGAAAGTGAAAATTAAAGTGAATCAATAATTTTTATTATATTTGTGTACTTTTATACACCCCTAATTTTATTTTTGTATTATACTGTTATTGTATTGATCTGGCTAAAGGAAATAGTTGATACTATTTGTAACAAATACAAATATAATTTGTATTTATTATGAAAAATTTTGCCATTGACACAAGCTATAGTTGTTACAAAAATGAACACAACAAACACAGCTCCTGACACCCCAAATATTTTCTACGAATCATAAATAGTTATAACAATTCTTATGATTGTTTTTTGATTCCTACATATTTTTATTTTTTACTCCTTTTTATAGCCTTAGTTTAGTATTATCGTCCATAGGACTGGATGAAATTGTGTCTGAGGTGGTTTGTAACAATCCAAAATCATTGTTCTACTAAAACGGGGAGTAAAAACTTTTTTTAGTATCCCTTCAATCAAAAATTTAAAAGTTTAGAGCTAGCCTAGTCTTAGGCATATTTTAAGTGTACGGTGGTCAAGGAAAATCTAGTATTTATTAGAGCATTGGTTGATATAAATAAATTTTCTGTTAGAGAACGCGTTGAGAAAGTTATAAACACTTCCGGTGTATAGAATAGATTAGTAGAACTCCGGTTATAGTAACTACTGTAAAAGGGTCAATTCATAATGTTGAAATTTAAAATTCTATTGTGAAATGACTAGAGCTGATACTGAATCTCAAGCTACTGGTTTTGTGTCTCTGCAGTGAAAGAAGCATCGATACTTTATCGTCACTCTAATGGCTGAAGTGCCTTCACATCGATAGTTTTTTTGGCCTAAGTGTTGCTGCAACAATTGAACCAATAGTGTCAATAGTGTCATTGCAGCGTTGGAAACATAAAAAATAGTTTTTAAATGAGAAAAATATGTTTCATTGCCATTATTTTAAAACTCATTCAAGGGATAGGATAAGGATATTTTGCCCCAGCTTGGAAGTTTTCCATCTTTGAGGTAAGATTCTTACTCCTTAAAGTTGAATTCACTCCCTTAGATTCTTAGGGTTGGAAGAATTAAAGCCTTAGTTGAAATGGTGATTAGCCCTAAGTTTTGATTTTATAGAATTGGTAGGGAATGGTTGTTTTATCAATTATTATTGATCCTGGGATGTTATAAAACACTTCTCATGATAGAATTCATGATTGTAAGTTTAAATATGGGAATTAATAAGGCTAAGTAGGAAAACCCTAGAATCATTAACTAGGTCAAGTTTATACATTGAATTTAATGATAATGAGTTCCTCATGCTTTAAAGGGGTAGACTGTTATGTTGAAGCATGTGCATTCATTTTTAAAGATTAAGGACAAACAAAAATCAAAAGAAAAGGTAAGACTGTGGTGTAATATTATATTAGCCAAGGAATCAAGGTAGGTTATGGTTTAATAGCTGCATAGACTTGCTTGACTCCATGCTTATATGTGAGTTGGATATATATGATTAGCTTTTCTTATGATTGTTAGCTATATCATGCATTTGAACATTAGACTTGAGATATTCTTGAAATGTTTTTGAATAGAATGTTACTCCTACATTGTTATTTGGATAGGGTGTCATGTCGATACTGTTATTGTATTGGGTACATGCTAATATTTTACACGAAATAGGCTCGTCCTCTATAGGTGATAAATGAGGGTTCCTGCTGACTCTAGTATGTGTGTACATCTTGCACGCATGAAATCATTATCTCATTTGAATATATACATACTTACATACATGCATACATACATACATACATATATGCCGATATATATGCATGCATATATATTTGGTGCCCTTTATTAAAAGAATATGCCTAAGTGTAGCAGTCATGGCCCAAAACCGCTCTGAGTGGCACCCACATAACTCTCGGTGGGAGAAATATCTAACCTAAAATCAAGAAAACCTAACACTTAGCCAAAACAAGGCAACTAGCTGATTTAGATAACCTCATCAATAAATCTAATGATAATCCGATAAAAAATAAACAACACCTAACAATCCCCAAGAAGTTGAAAGTCATTGTACCAAAATACTATAAATGTCAACAAAAATAGGCTCAACCCCAAAAAATTAAGAATATCTAACTCCAAAATAATAGATCAGAAACTAAGTGAAGAACCCATGGCTGGTAGGAAGATGTAGTTCACCCTTGAGTTATATTATTATCCACTTTATAGATGAGTTATTGAACCAATCTCTAGAATATTCTCTGCACTTAATAAAAAAAATCATGTGTAGTATCAAGACACAAGAAACAATAGTTTACTGGTAGTGTCATCGGCTAATCCAAAATAAGAAATATGAAAACGTAACCATAACTTAGAAAAATAAGACAACCATGTAACCTGACGTTAAGTTTATAACACTTAACGTTGTTCAACAACATTATGGATTTTAGTCAATACAAGTCAACATGGATAACAACTCAAGTTGAAACTATGACCACCAGCAAAACTCCAAGTCAGCAATCATGAAGAACAATATATCAACCATGCCCAAATTATACAAGTAAATATATAATATAGAGTAATGTCAAACTTGAAATTAGACCCAGACCTCTCAAGGACATTCCAAATAACAATGGTAAAATAATGAATCCTAATTTATATCAGTAAACCTAATATAACAAGTAACATTATAAGTCCAATTCATATAAGTAAAAATGTAACTAGTCAACATGTAAGCTTGGTTCACTCAAGAAACAAAACAAGTCAACACGTAAGCTAAGTTCACTCAAAGAACCAATATAACAAATAAATACACAATCCCTGATTAATACAAGGACCCATCACACTCACCCTTCTTTGTACATATATGCTAAAGGTCTTATTTCGCATACTATCCATGATTTTTTTGGGACGAGCATTTGTCCATGTACTAAATCCTAGCGATAAAGTTTCTGCTAATACTTTGAAGATGTCCAAATACTAATACATCTCACAATAATGATAAATATCACAACAATTACAACCACAATGATAAAAAAACAACAATTGTAAGAACCAACATGTTTTTCATATAAGTTCACTGCATGAGATTAACACATAGGATAACAAATAGTTATTCATTTTCCTTGATTATGCATTGAAACAAGCAATGGAAAGGAACAATTACAATGCATACATAAAACAATTTGGGCTTCAACTACTTTAAAGAAACACATGCCTTAATCCAAGCCTGAAATGCTCTAGCAAATTTGAGTTATCCCTTTTCATGCAAACGCAACTTGTTGTGGTCTAAAAATAGGAATATAACACATAATCAATAAATTGACCTACAGTATCAAGGATATAACCTAATCCCAAGTACCAAGTCTAAATTCATGATCATTCCTTCTATTATAAGGTTTTTTTAATCATAATTCTACCTTAATAATATGAATTTCACGGTTACAACAGTGAATTATTTACATGCAAGAGTAAATTAACAATATTTAACTAAAACCCAAAGATTTTCTACCCAATTAACTTAATTGCACAAAAAATTTAGCTAGGTATGTCAAATATTACCCAAAAACTTGAAACCTAATGGTGTCTATTAGTTGATCATCAAATTATGAGTTAACGAAAGGAATTACATACCTTTACGAGGAATCTAAATAAAAAATGAGTTGAATTTTTCCAAAATCTCCCTTGACATTCCCAAAAATGAGTTTTGAAATAATAACTTTTTTGGGGTATTTTTCTAATAAATCTGCATATAACCTGCTATTGCGTCCCTATCCCTCTACAACAACAACATTTTAGTAGAACCCTCCCGCTATGAAGGGATTGATCAATATTGACTCCCGTTATAGTAGCCCCTATTGCAACATCATTATAATGGGCTACCACATGTTATAATGGGTGTGGCAAGGCAAAAACTTAGGATTGATCTCAGTTTTGCCATTTTCACAATGCCCCCTCAATAATGACATTTTAGATTAATCCATTTATCTCATGTTTAATATTGGGAGTTATACTTTCCTAATTCACTTTGTAAAAATCCCACAAATTTTGTATCATCTTAGCTAACATAAGAATATGTAAAATCTTTTCATATTTATCCAATACATTCCCAGATTGTCATAGACCATTTCTCGCTTGAATTTTGTTCAAGACTAGCCTAGGATAAATTTTTCTAACTCCTAATGTAGGAAAAAACTTGATCCACTTTTTTGTATGCTAGACACGCATATAATGATGGAAAGGGTCATTACAATAGATAGTAATTTACCAATCGTTCATTCCCGAGTGATAAATAATAAAAATAAGTCAAGTCAAAGGTAATAAAATACATGTATCCTTAAACAAGTAAGGGTACTTATCCCACATGTCCTTATCGACTTCTAATACAGCCTCTTCAATGGGACGATGCTATCATTAGACCTTTACCAACGGAATTTCCTTCATCCTTAACATCCTAACCTCCCAAATAACAATATCAACCAACTCCTCCTCATATGAAAGATCCTTATAAGCAAAATTTAATCTTATTTGATAATGAAACCCCTATCCCTTTGATATCGCTTAAGCATGGATATATGGAACACCAAATGGACCCCCGCCAAGAATTGAGGTAATGCCAATTTGTACGCTACTAGACACACCTACTCAAGGACCTAAAATAAACCTATATACCAAGGACTAAACATGAACTTCTTGCCAAAATGCATTACTCTCTTTATAGGCGAAATCTTAAGTAATACTTGTTCAAAAACCTTGATTTGAATATCCCTTACCTTATAGTTTGCATACTCTATTTTCCTACTCCAGGATGTAAACAACTTGGCTTGAATGAACCATGATTTTTATTGAACTTCCTTCACCAAGTCCATGCTTAAAGGTTTGATATCACTAATATTGTACCATCCTATGGGTGATCTACACCTTCTCCGAAAGAGCGCTTAAGCTATACCTATCCTAGAATGATAGCTATTATTGTATGAAAACTCACACATTGACAAAATCTTACCATATGACCACCAATGTTTATAACACAGGCATGTAACATATTCTCAAGTACCTTAATATTCCTCTCAACCTACCTGTCAATCTGAGGATGAAAAGTAGTGCTGAAGTCAAGCTTAGTACCAAACTTTTAATATAGTATGTTCTAAAACTTAGAGGTGAGTTGTGTAACTCTATCAAAAATAATGGAAATTAGAACCCTATACTGCCTTAATATTTTTCCTTATCATTTCCTTAACATAAATCTTAGTCAACTGATTTGAGTTGTAATACACTCTAAGTAGGATGAAATGGGATGACTTGTTCAGCCTGTCTAGTATGACCCAATTCAAGTTATGCTAGCCCATGATCTTAGGAGAAACAAACATGAAATCTATCCCTATCGTCTCCCACTTCTACTCGGGAATGGAAATCTTCTGAAGTAACCTCATAGGACTTTGATGTTAATATTTCACCTGCTAAAAAATTATGACATTTAAACATATAATCTACTATATTCCTCTTCACCATGGGGTAGTAATAGAGATGTCTCAAATTACAGTATATCATGGTTGAACCCACCAAGCCAAGTTAGTACTTCATAAGGCTTTTGATATTTAAGAAAGGTTTAAGTTCTTTTTTTAATTAAGCTAAGGTCCGAGAGAAAGAAGGCTTTTTTTATCTCTTCTAAATATGGTTTTAATGGTAGCTAGGTAAATTCTAAGGTATATTAAACCAAACTACTTCCAAGTAGTTTAGTAAAGGATTTAGGAAAAGGCATAACTGCTCTTTTCAAATGGGTAGGGCTATTATATGGTAAAGATCTCCCACACCTAGACCAGGCTAAAAATGATGAATCTTCTCTTTTTAGGGTTATACTATATAAAACCAGAACAATAGACTAATTCACTATGGATAGGTCAAAGCTCTTAGATAACTAGAGTATCAAGAACCATGATATTCTACAAGCAAAATAGGAATTAAATCACCAACCTTTGGGCATACACACGTCCTATTACTATCAAAACTCCATACGTATCAAGTGTGGCACTAGATGCTTGACCACATACTACCTTGTTCTAAAGTTTTTTTCAAATTATCATCTTTAAAATATCAGGCCTGGACCTTATTAAGGAATGTCGACGTTACTTCCATGCTAGACAACACTTCACCCCTTTTGGAAACACCAAACTACATAGATTGAGACGCTAGAGTCTAAATCTGTCTAATTAAGGGTAGCATTGACGCCCTTTAATAAGCCAAAATTCCCATACTTATTGATTCTAAGATCAATGCATCTTCCACCATATTAGCCTGACTTGAAAGGTATTATATGGTCACATCATAATCCTTCAAAAATTTTCATCCACCTTATCTATCTCAAATTTTGATTATTTTAGTAAAAACATCTTATAAACTCTGATGATCTTTGAACACTTGACACTTAACACCATAAATATAGTGTCTCCAAATCTTAAGTGCAAAGACCACTGCTGCCAAGTCCAAGTCATGGATTTGGTAGTTCTTTTCATGAGTATTCAATTGCCTTGAAGCATAGGCAATCACATTCCTTCCTGCATTAACACAACACCAAAAATAGAAGTAAAGCATCACAAATACAATAAAATCTTTACCTTCAATTAGAAGTGAAATAATAGGAACTATAATCTAAAGTTTCTTGAAATTTTGAAATCTCTCGTTACACTTATATGATCAAACAAATGTCAACTTCTTTTGGGTAAACCTTGTCAAGTAAGTAGCAATATATTCAAAATTTTTGACAAACATGTGATAGAAACTAGCAGGACCCAAAAGACTTCTAACCTCAATAGCAGAGCTAGGTTGAACCCAACTCATAATAGCCTTGATATTTTGGGGATATAGTATCACCCTTATTTTAAAAAGCACATGCCTAAAGAAGAAAACCAAAGAAAACTAAAACATGCATTTTGAGAATTTAGCATACAACTGCTTTACCATTAAAATCCCCAAAACAATGTAAAGATGAGCTATATGTTCTTCCTTACTCTTGGAGTAAATTAAAATATCATCAATAAAGACAATCACAAAAGAATCCAACAAAGAAATACAAATATTGTTCATTAATATGATAAAAGTTGTTGGCATTAGTTTACCCAAATGATCACTAAGAAATCATAATGCCCATATTAAGTCCTGAAAATTGTCTTGGGTATATCTTCATACTAAATCTTCAACTGATGATAACCTGATCTTTAGTCTATCTTTGAGAAAATGGAAGCACCCTACAATTGATAAAAAGGATCATCTATCTGATGCACGAGATACTTATTACAAATGGTAACTTTATTAGATTGCCTGTAGTCAATGCACATCTCAAGATACTATTCTTTTTCTTAACAAATAACATAGGAGCACTTTAAGGAGAAGCAATAGGACAAATGAACCCCTTAGTATGTAAATCTTGCATTTGAGTCTTGAGTTCTCTCAACTCATCCAAAGTTATTTAATAAGGAGGGATAAAAATAGGGTGAGTTCCTAGCTCTAGATCAAAATAGAATTCAATGTCCTAGTACAAAGGCATACTAGGAAAATCTACGGGGAACATCTTCTGAAACTCTGATACTACAAGGAATGACTCAATAGGAAGAGATTTTGGACCAACGTCTCAGAAATGTGCTATAAAATTTGAACACCCTCTCCCAACGAACTTATTAGCCTAAATAAAAGATATAATTTTCATAATCTTAGGCTTATACAAACCTTTCGACTATAACTTATCACCCTTGCCCTTTCCAAGATGAGTTTTACAATAATTAAATATTTTAGCATATTTTTCTATATAAATCCATGCCTATCCAACTATAGTGGCCTTATCTTGGTATAGCATCCTCGGTATAACAAAATTTGATCATTATGGCAAAATTAATCAATGTTGACTCTCACTATAGAAAGAATTTTTCCACTGTAGCAACATTATTATAGCAGTCTGCAACTCTCTATTATGGGTGTGGTAAGGTAAAACTTTAACATTGCTCCTATTTTTTTCTTTTTGTAGAACATACTCAAATCATGACATTTTTTACTAACCCCTTTACATTATGATCGATATCAAGAGTTCTACTTACCTGAATTCACTTATGAAAATTTTTATAATTCTTTTATCATCTTAGCTAACATAAAAATAAGCTAAATATTTTCATATTTATCCAATATAGTTTTGGATTGTCCTTGACTATACCTCACTCAGATTTTATCCAAGCCTACCTAGCTTGAAATTTCTAATTTTGGAAAAAAGTTAACCTGAACTTTTTGTGCACTAGACTCACCTGTAATGATGGAAAGGGTCATTACAGTAAGTGATAAACTTGTACACTTGTATTTCTTGCTAAAGTAAAGTATTATGATTGTACATTTTCGTGTCAACTAATTATGAATTATGTTTTGATTATTTTTTATCTATATTTACATGCTTATTTGTATGGTGTTGAGTTGAGTTGGTGAATGATTTCTATCAATACTTAGTTAATATACTGATAATGTAATGACCTTCCAAGTCATTTCCTTTATTTGTATGCATTTTGGTGTTTCAAGCCTTTTCACAGTAGCTACAAGTCATTTACGACTTATTAAAACTATCAATTTAGTGATTGGATAGTTTGTTTGAATTTTAGGCCCATTTCCTTTTTTGGAGCTTTTACTGTTTAGGATTTGTTCCAAAACTAAAACTCCTAGTATATGACCTCGAATGAGAATTTTGACAAAGCCAACAGTTTTGAAATATTGATTTTAGGCTAGAGAGACCCTTGGTTCAGGTCTCGAGGTTTCTAAACTTGTTTTGGATAGATTATATAAAATTAAAAATATAGATGTGGACCCCACATATAGTAAAAATAATCTCAAATTAAAGTTTCTATGAATTAATTGGATCTAGAATATGGTTTACAACGAAAATTCACTGTTGGATAATGTTCATAAGGTTCTGGATGAGTTCTGAGGGTCAAAAAGATGTTTTAACTTTATTGGTTCTGGTGTGTTCCAAAAAGAAAACTTTGACCATTTGACCTGGTCCAGAAAGTGATCAAATGGTTCATGAAAGTGATATTTTAATCCTCTGATCAGTTCACAAAAGTGATCAAAGTATCTCTTAAGCAACCATCGTTGAGTATAAGACTCTAAATTCATATTTTTCACATTTTAGGAGCTAGGACCCTTCGGTTTTGACTAATTTCGATGCAAATTTTATTTTATAATAATTGACAATCAATTAAGAACCTTATTTTCCCTATTTCCCAAGAACTTTTTTTTATGTTTTATGATTTTCACCCAAGTTGTGAATCAATACCCTAGTATCACATTTTTGGGGCTTGAGAGCAGGGGTTTGGCCGATTTCAAAAGAGTTTTTGAGATTTCTTCCATAGGTAAATATTATAATCTTATAATTATCCTTTTTTCCTCTATTTCATCTTCAAAAAAACTTCAAATTCTTTATTTCAAAATTAATTTTTAGAGTTTTTGCCGATAAAGCTTGAAAATGATTTTCTTTTGATTCGAACATCATTTTAAACTCTTTTTTGGATAGTTTTTTAGTTGTAACCTCCTATGCGTACGGGAAATGTATTTTCAAAATAAAATTATGATTTTACCTCTTTTTTTTCAAATCTATTTTCGAGGTCTGTTTTTGGATTTTTCATGTATATAGCAATTTGGATCTCATTTGACTCCTAATGATTTGTAGACTATATTGTAATAGCATGATGGGATTTAAAATTCATGGAGCAAAGGTGAATGATCTATGGTTGATTGGAGGATTTTGTTCCTTCACCGAGGTAGGCTTCTGTCTACTCTTCTTCATGAGATATTGTATTTTATATGTTCAATGTTTGATAAAGATGTTAGAATGTAATATTGTGTAGAACACTAGGATTTAGCCTGATTTATGAGTTTGAGGCTAGAAGGGTAATTGAACTATAATGTAAAATACTTATTATACTTCTAGGATCTTATTACCCTCGGTTGCTACCATATTAGGTATAGTTGAGACTAATGAACCATTAGTATGATGTTTAATATGATACTTGATAGATTATAATGGTTATCCTAAATTATGATGTTATGTTTATGCCGTATATATATATTATTAGGCACAACCATGATTATGTTATTTTTTATATTCTTAAAAGTGTTTTATCCTAGTAAAGGACGTGGCCGTAGTTTATAGACATCTCGATGATTAAATTGTATTATTTGGATACTGGGGATGGAATGCATAGATTTGGTACATTCATGTTCAGTTAATGGTACGATTCCACCTAATAATATGTTTATTACTCTTTTCCTAATAAAGGGGGATTTTGTTCCAACTTATCACTTTACTATTTTCCTAATAAAGGGGGGTTTTATTCCAACTTATCACTTTTGAATAGACTCTTTCATAATGGGAATCTTACTATTTTTATGGATGATTTATGAGTTTTTGAGACTAAAAATTATGTTTTAGAGATTTGACCTAGATAGATTATAGTCTATAATTTTACTACTAGTATCTACTTTGTCGAGACAGACTCCAACCTATTCTACACTTCTATGATGATTTTGATAATATGAGTTTTGGTTTGAATTCGGTAGTTGATGATAGTATTGATTATATGAGATCCGATTTGAGTCTGACAATAAATGCTAATATTGATAATATGAGTTTCGATTTGAGTCCAAAATATATGATAGTATTGATAATATAATTTCTAGTTCAAGTATGACAATTGATCATCATTTATGATATTATTAACTTACTTGACTTTTATTCTTGTATATTCATTTGCAATAACCAGTATACACCTGCATTTATCATCCTTATGAGGGGTTGCATAGGTGTAGGTGATGAGTATTACTTGCGGTGTGTTATGTGTTGATTGGACCTTCCAGGCCTATGACGGCGGTGGTGTATGAAAGGCTTGGATTGTTATTGTCTTTTCGGACTGGTTTCTTATTGTATTTTGTAGTTCTTATGGTTAGTTCAGGACAGGATGATTATTGTACTGGTACTGGGATTTGTGGTATTTCCTGATTCCTTTCATTTATGGTTATATTATTACAAATAATTGTCTCATGTTTATACGTTTGGATTAGAGATCCTAATTGGGTTAGCACTAGTTCTTACTATGATTGGGAGGCCTTGAGATGCTAGTATGACCACTTAGGTGGTACCATGGGTTAGCCTTATTTATGTACATGGAATTTATATATGTAGTTAATGAATTATCATGTATTCCTGCCTTTATTCATTCATGGTGTATATCCATTCATTGTCCTTGCACATACACACACACATATATATATATTTATATTCCTCTTTCGTTCTTAATTCTAATATTGGAAAGTGATATACAGTATAATTCTTAGATTCATGAGTATGGATAGAATAGGATAAGTTCATCCTTATTATCTCCTTAGCTTTACTATGTAGTAACTTAGGTATGTGGGGTGTAGTTTACATTCTTGATTGCATATTATGTATATTTTATTTTCTTTAGAGGTCAATCAATAGTTTCTTACTAAATACCATGTGTTTTGTACTCATACTACATTTATGCATCCTGCAGATCATAGTATGGGTTATCATCTTTGTTGTGTGCATCGTATGGAGTAGGTATGGTTGGAAGAGATAGGGTGAACTCCTAATATTATGAATATTACTTTTCTCCTTCTTATCTAGTAGACTAGTCTCTATGTATGTAACACCTCAAGAGTACGCTCTGGATGTCATACGGTGCCTATAGCCCCGAAGGACTACAAGCTAACCCATGTTAGTACCTGCTGTGAGTACTGAATAAAATAACAGAGAATTTATGTTGAATTTAACCAAAAATGCTATAAGGTTTTAAATGAAAAAACAATGTTGAATTGAAAGACTAAAAATGCTCGTCTGAAAATAATACTACAAGACTGTCAATAAAATTGATAATTGAATAACTGGCTGAAAGTGTCTGAAAGCCTCTAACTAACTGACTCTTGATTTGATGGGACAAGTCCCCAAATAACTCTGAATGACTATTGAACTGAACTGAAATAAAGATAAATGTTCCTCGAAACATAAGGACTCACCACTGGTACTGCTACGGATGTGCTGTGGAGGTCTAGGTGTGGTCAGGAACCTTAGATCTAAACCTATGATATGAGATATCATAGAGTAAGAAACTAGTATGTGGGCAGTACTTTGAATGTACCGATACGGTAAATGAGGTTATGATTATGTGCATGATTCATATGCAAGAATGATACTGAAAGAACACGTATTAAAAGATAAATGATGTATAGTATGTGAGAAATGTTGTAAAATCTGAGAATCCATAACCAAGCATATGACATAATACTGGAATATTCTATAAACTAAAATACTAAAATACTGATACTAAACAACTAATAACTATATGCCATGATTAAGCAATTCTAAAAACTGAACTCTGAACTGAATGCTAGACTTCGATTGTGGGAGCCATCATCTAACAGACATGCCCCAATAAGGTAAATTGGAGTCCAACCTATAACCCCAAAACACTGGCTATGTGGATACACTGAAGTGTTGTTCTAAAGGACAAAGGGCCACTTTCAACTGGCAGGGCCCTAATGATATATGTGTCAACCCTCAATTGGTAGGTTAACATATTAACCTACGCTGGGTATGTAGTTCTGGAATTCAGGGACTGCTAGAAACGATCACGCCCTCAACTGGCAGGTAAACCCCCATCCCTGGGTTCGCTCGATGCTAAATCCTACTCCCAACTGAATTGACTCTAATTACTAGTTTGAACTTAGCTAACTGACATGATGCACTGACAGAACTGATAATACACTAATATATTTGAAACACTTCAAAAAGTATTTAAACTAAGAAAACAACTAAGTTTTTGGTTATTCATAAACCCCATGACTCTATAGTAATATCAATAAGATCACATGAGAGCATTTGAAACGATAATACAACTTGGAGAACTTCATAAATAGTCATTGTTAAAAATTCATCTATGAGTAATTTCATCAAACACATGGGGGTCATGATTTAAAGCATAAAATTAGTTTAATACATAGGATAGTAACATAACTTATTCACTAAATCATGGGTTAGGGATTTCAACATGCAATTTTCATTCTTCAATATGTTAAGAACTAACTCCAATGAAAAATACATGTAAACATGGAATAATATCAAAATTCATAGAAGTTCATGGATAAGATTCGTAAATACATGTTAATATCATAATTGAACTTGAAAATTGGGTTCTTGGACTACATGGATGAAAAGGGTCCATGAATCAACATTGAACATACCTTAATTAAGGATTCATGAAGGTTCATAGTGGAATTCTTAAGAATTGAACTTTAATGTTGAAGGGGATAGGGATTGTTCTTGAGATGAATCGCTTTTAATTTTTGGTGAAATATGAATTATGAGGCACAGATGCTGTTTTGGGACCTAAATCCCCTGTTAATGTGAGGAGGGAAAGACAAAACTATCATTCTGTATTTAAAATCCAGAACTGGAATATCGATTAAAGCTTTACTGCGACATGGTGATGCCCTCATCACTATACTCACTGCGACGCGTTGCAATTTTAGTGAGTCACTGGAAATGACCATTGTTGATTTGCCCTTCACCGTGATGTGGTCGTTTCCTTCACCGCTATACTCACCATGACATGGTCTAATAACGGTGAGCTGCTGCTTGGAAAATGTAAATGTGGTCCAAACCTTATCCAAAAGAACCTAGAACTTACCCGAGACATGATACTTACACTCCTAAACAAGAATCAACTCAAAAACCATCATCTCAGAGCCCAGAAGGTCAACTTAAAAATCCTTGAAGTTAAAGGGAGTAAAAAGTGACTAAGTCCCAAAAAAATTAGTCTTATTTTTCAGGTTCTAAGCATCTTAAACAAGTACTAGGGGATGAGCTTGACTTAGAAACATAGGGGTATTACAATTCTCCCCTTAGGAACATTGATCATCGAATGAGACTGATTAAGCTAAGGATATTGAGAAACTGTGTTTACATGCTACTTATGCATAACTGAAAACATTATTACATGACTTAGTCTGAACATAGAGATTGATTGAACTAATTCATGAATGTATGCAATAACATGAAAATTATTTTATGGATGGAACTGAGAATGAAAAATGAGGAACTCCAAGAAAAACTGTTACCTTGAGATGAGTCTGAGTTTGTGGAGAAAAGGTGAGGGTACTTGGTACGCATATCTGCTTCTTCTTTCCAAGTATCTCCCTCAATAAAATGATTCGTCCAAAGAACTTTGACCAAAGAAACTTCTTTATTCCTTAGTCTGTGAATCTGGCGATCTAAGATTTCAATAAGGAGTTCTTCATAAAAAAGGCTATTCTGAATATCTAAGTTGTCTAAAGGAACAACGATCGTTGCCTCACCAATGAACTTCTTTAATAAAGAAACATGGAACATTGGCTAGTATGATGCCAAATCTGCAGGCAACTCAAGCTCATATGCTACTTTCACAAAATGACTCAAGATCCTGAAAGGGCCTACATATTGGGGTCTGAGCTTCCCCTTTTTGCGAAATCTCTTCACTTCCTTTATGGGATAGATTTTTAAATATAGAAAATAACCAATCTCGAATTCAAGATCCATTCTCCTTATATCTGCATAAGATTTCTATCAGCTATGGGCTATCTTAAGCCTCTCCCTAATCAACTAAAATTTCTCCAAAGCATAATACTAAATCTAGTCCTATTAATGCAGTCTCTCCTTCCTCAAACCAACCACTAAGAGATCTACATATCCTTTTTCTTACCTCAAACCTACCTCTCCCAGTGAACTCAATCAATGGAAAGTTATCATCCCAACTTTCCTTAAAGTCGAAAACACAAGATCTTAACATGCCATCTAAGGTTTGAATGGTCCCCTCTGCCTGACAATCCGTTGATGGTAAAAGGCTGTACTAAGACTAACTTTGGTAACAAGACCTTTCTGAAAAGTCTTCCAAAAATGAAAGGTGAACTGAGTACCCCTATCAGAAATAATGGACAAGGGGACTCCATGAAATCTAACAACTCTCTAATATAGAGCTTGGCATACTCCTCGGCTAAAAAAGAAGTTTGGACTGGCAAGAAATAGGATGATTTAGTTATCCTATCCACAATGACCCAAATTAAATCAAGTTGGCTATGTGTACGAGGCAAACCTGGCATAAAGTCCATCTTAACCTCTTCGCACTTCCAATAGGGAATACTGAACTCATACATAGTGCCACTAGGCTTCTGATGCTCAATCTTAACTTACTAACAAATACGAAACTTAGCTACAAACTCTACAATATTTCTCTTCATACAGCTCCACCGATAGATCTCCCGCAAATCACGATACATCTAAGTGGGATCTAGATTAATAGAGTAATGTAGACTATGTTCTTTTGCAATAATTCATTGTCTCAACCCATCTACACATGTCATATGAGTTTACTCTGGCAACTCAACACCCCATCCCCCCTTAGGAGAAAACCTCTACTTTCTGATCTCTCACAAACTCCTTCAACTTTACTAGACTGGGTCTCTATCTTGCTTTTCCTTTATTTCAGCAACCAAAGAAGATTCTGAACTACTCTGTACCCAAATACTACTCTCAGCTAAGTCTACCAAATGAATGCCTAGTTTATCCAACTGATGAACCACCTGAACCAACTGCTTCTTATCATTTTCAACATGAGCCACACTATACATAGACAATCTACTAAATGCATCTGCCACTATATTGGTCTTACTCAGATGATACAAAATACTTCTATCATAATTCGTCAATAATTTTTGCCACCTTCTCTGACAAAGATTTAATTCTCTCTGCAAAAATACATACTGCAAACTCTTATAGTCTGTGAACACATCAACATGTACCCCATACAACTAATGCCTCAAAATTTTCATAGCGGCGTAAGTTATGACCTTACCTCTCTGCATCAAGACATAACCCAAACCAACTCTTAAAGTATCACAACAAATAACAAACCATCTGAACCATCAAGTAATGTCAACCATCAAGTACTACCCTTCCTTTCAAGGACATGTTTGTTCAAAACCTGAAAATGAACAACTCAATTTCAACAATCAACTGAAGCATAGCATGAGTGGAGCCAATCTATGTCTAGAATGACATCAAAATCAGTCATCTATAACTCCACGAGATCTTCTGATGTGACTCACTGTGATATTGTGATCAGACAGTTCTTGTATACCTATCTAGGTACAATAGAAACTCCTACTAGAGTGACCACTGAGAAGGATTTTGCTAAAGTGTCAGGAATAACACAATAATTAACAGCTATGTGGGAAGTTACATAAGAAAGAGAAAATCTGAAGTCTAATAAAACATAAATATGTAAATAGAAGACTTGTAACATAACAGCAACCACATCAAGAGAAATTTACTAATTCTATCGATACTAAAGTACATAAAGCCTATTTTGGAACTGCGCACTAGTGGCACTAAAAGCGGCAACTTACTGAGTTGGGTGATCTAATAGAACTGGGGGACGGTTGAACTAACCCTGCTGACCACTTTGTGGGCAGTCCTTGACCCTATATTCTCACTTGCCACACCCAAAGTATACATCACTACCACACTACACATACCCTGATGGTTTCTACCATATTTCTAACAAAGAGGATTTGTACGAACATTGTTCATAATTTCCTGGGGTGTAGGGACTACCCTATCACAGTTATTATTTTTGGGCTTTAGTACTGGCGTACTATCTAAAGATGGAGCTGGATATAAATATTCCTAATGAAATTGAGGATGGTTACCACCCTCTAACCTCGGCTGAGAAAATCTGAAGCTACCTATTCTGGCTCTCTTATTCTCCCTCTCTCTTTCCTTACACTTCTACTCCTCGATCTGTTGAGCATGGACCATCAACCTAGATAAGTCTATATTTTTCATCAACATTTTGGTCCTACACTCCTTGACCATGATATCAGATACATCAGAGTCTAACTTTCTCATGTTAGAACTAATCAGACACAACATTAGGAGCATACCTAGATAGCTGAGTAAACTTACGAGAATATTCCCTCACACTCATGTTTCCCTGCCTCAGATTAATAAACTACTACATCTTAGCTTCCCTTAAATCCAAGGGAAACAACCTATCTAGAAAAGTGGTAGCAAACTTCTCCTATTCAGCTAGTCTTACATCTACCCCTCTATCTCCCTTCTACTGCTTATACCAAGTGTGAGCAACATCCTATAACTGATAAGCAACCAACTCTGCACTCTCACCGAATGTCACTCCCATAATATTAGTTACCTTTTGAACCACGTCAAGGAATTCATACGGATCCTCAGTAGACTTAGATCCCTAAAATAGATGAGGGCTCATTCGGGTGAAGTCCCGAATCCTAGCTGTGGTTGTATTAGCCACCGGAACAACTGGGTTGATAGTTGGCTAATTATTCTGGGCTACTAATATGTGAGCTAAGGTAGTGAATGCCACTCTGAATCAGGAATGAGAGATAAGCTCATTTAGGGGATCTTCTTAAACAAGTAGAGGTACAGGTTGATTCCTATTTCTCCTTCCATTAGTCTTTAGGCATATTCAGTAAACAAAAGGGAAATTCGATTAGAAAGGAAGTTTAAATTAAGATCAAGCTCGATTAAACCACATGAACACTGAAAGAAGGAAAACTTTTGCTTAAACAACTTTTAACTTCTTTTGTATAAGTGTGGTGTGCTTTACACCCATGCATAAGACTCTACTTAATACGGGTTTCAGACTCTCTAAGACACTTGAAAACCTTATGATCTAATACCAGGTTTGTAATGCCCTGAGAGTACACCCTAGACACCACATGGTTCCAACAGCCTCGAAGGACCATAAGCTAACCTATGTTGGTACCTCCTATGAGCATTGAATAAAGTAACAGAGAACATGTATGGAATTTAACTGAAAAGGTCATAAGGTTTTATATAGATAAACAATACTGAATCAAAATACTGAAAACTTCTATTTAAAAATAATACTATAAGACTATCAGTAACAACTGATAACTAATAACTAACTGAAAGTGCTCAAAAGCCTCTAACTAACTGACTTTGGAGTAGATGGGACAAGTTACCAACTAACTCTGAATTACTACTAAACTGAATTAAAATAAACATAAATGGTCCTCAGAACATGAGGACTCACCACTGGTAATGCTACAGATGCACTTGGGAGATCTAGGTACGGTCAGGAACCTGAGCTTCCGAACCTATGATATGAGATATCATAGCATAAGAAATAAGTATATGGCCAGTACTTTGAATATACTAGTAAGGTAAACGTCATAAGGCTGATGTGCATGATTCATATTTGTGAATGATACTGACTGAACACGTAGCATGAGATAACTGATATATAGTATGCAAAAAATGTTGTACAATCTAAGAATGCATGACCAAGCATATGACATGATACTTGAAAAGTCTGTAAATGAAAATACTAAAATACTGATGTTGAACAACTAATAACTATATGCCATGGTCAAGAAAGTCTTAAAACTAAACTCGAAACTGAACACCGGACTGAGACTGTAGGAGCTATCATCTTATCGATATGCCCCAAAAAGGTAAATTGGAGTCCAACCATGTCACGGGTACTAAGACTGGCTATGTGGATCCACTAAAGTGTTGTCCTGAAGGACTAAGAGTCACCCACAATTTACAGGGCCCTAATGAGATACGTGTCAACCCTCAATTGGCAGGTTAATATCTCAACCTACACTGGCTAAATAGTTATGGAAAGTAGGGACTACTACTAAAGGTCACTCTCTCAAATAGTAGGTTAACCCTTCTCCTTAGGCTCGCTCTGTGCTAAATCTTACTCCCAACTTAATTGACTCTAATTACTGTACTGAACTGAGTTGACTGAGAAGATGCACTGACTGAACTGATAATACTCTAATTTATTTGAAACCCTTCTGAAAGTATTTAAACTAAGTAAACATCTAAGTTTTTAGGTATCCCTTGGAACTCTATAGTAATATCAATAAGATCACATTAGAGCATTTGAAACCGTAATACAACTTGAGGAACTTCATAAATGGTCATTGTTAAAAATTAATCTGTGAGACATTTCATCAAACACATGGGGTTCCTGAGTTAAAGCTTGAAATTAGTTTAATACATAGGAGAGTAACATATCTTCTTTACTAAAATCATGGGTTAGGGATTTCAACATGCAATTTTCATTCTTTAATATGTCAAGAACCAACTCAAAAGAAAAAAAATGTAAAAATGGAATAAAATTAAAATTCATAGATGTTCATGGATAAGATTCATAAATACATGTTAATATCATAATCGAACTTGAAAATTGGGTTCTTGAACTCCATGTATAAAAAAGGTCCATGAATCAACATCGAACATACCTTAATTAAAGAATTCATGAAGGTTCATGGTGGAATTCTTGAGAATTAAACTTTAATGTTGAAGGGGCTAGGGATTGTTCTTGAGAGGAATTGCTTTTAATTTTGGTTGAAATATGAATTATGAGGCACAAATGTTGTTTCGAGACCTAAATCCCATGTTAATGTGAGGGGGACAAGACAAAGCTACCATTCAGTATTTAAAATCCAGAACTGGAATATCGATTAAAGCATTACCACGACGTGGTGATGCCCTCATCACTGTACTCACTACGACGCGGTACAATTTCAGTTAGTCACTCGAAATGACCATTGTTGATTTGTCGTTCACTGTTATGTGGTCATCTCCTTCACTGCTATACTCACCGTGACATGGTCTAATTACGGTGAGCTGATACCTAGAAAATTCAAAGTGGTCCAAACATTATCCAAAAAAACCCAAAAATTACCCGAGACATGATACTTATACCCCTGAACAAAAATCAACATAAAAACCATCGTCTCAGAGCCCAGAAGGTCAACTTAAAAATCCTTGAAGTTAAAGGGAGTCAAAAGTGACTTAGTCCCACAACACGTACTCTTATTTTTTAGGTTTTAAGCATTTTAAGCAAGTAATAGGGGCTGAGCTAGACTTAGAAATATAGGGGTATTACAATTCTACCTTTGGGAACATTCATACTCGAATGAGACCGATTAAGCTGAGGATACTGAGGAACTATGATTACATGCTAATTATGCATAACTGAAAATGTTATTACATGACTAAGTCTGAACATGGTGACTGATTGAGCTGATTCATGAATGTATGCAATAACATGAACATGATTTTATAGATGGAACTAAGAATGAAAAATGAGGAACTTAAAGGAAATTTATTACCTTGAGATGAGTCTAAGTTTGTGGAGAAAAGGTGAGGTACTTGGTACGCATATCTGCTTCTGCTTTCCAAGTAGCTCCCTCAATAAAATGATTCCTCCAAAGAACTTTGACCAAGGGAACTTGTTTGTTCCTTAGTCTGTGAATCTGGTGATCTAAGATTTCAATAGGGAGTTCTTCATAAAAAAGGCCGTTCTGAATTTGCATCACCAATACACTTCTTTAACAAAGAAACATGGAACATTGGATAGACTGATGCCAAATCAGCAGGAAACTCAAGCTCATACACTAATTTCATAAAATGACTCAAGATCCTGAAAGGGCCTACATATCGGGGTCTGAGCTTTCCCTTTTTGCGAAATCTCTTCACTCCCTTCATGGGATAGATTTTCAAATATATAAAATCATCAATCTCAAATTCAATATCAATTATCCTTATATCTGCATAAGATTTCTATCAGCTCTAGGCTATCTTAAGCCTCTCCCTAATCAACTAAAATTTCTCCAAAGCATAACACTAAATTTAGTCCTATTAATGCAGTCTCACCTACCTCAAACCAACCTCTAGGAGATCTGTATATCCTTTCTCTTACCTCAAACCTACATGTCCTGTTGAACTTAATCAATGGAAAGTTATCATCCCAACTGCTCTTAAAGTCGATAACACAAGCTCTTAACATGTCATCTAAGGTTTGAATGGTCCCCTCCCCCTGACCATCCGTTGATGGTAAAAGGCTGTACTGACAGTTACTTGGGTACCAAAACCTTTTTGAAAAGCCTTCCAAAAATGAAAGGTGAACTGAGTACCCCTATCTGAAAGAATGGACAAAGGGACTCCATGAAATCTAACTAGCTCTCTAATATAGAGCTTGGCATACTCCAAGCTGAAAAAGAAGTTTAGAATGGGAAGAAATGGGCTGATTTGGTCATCCTATCCACAATGACCCAAATCAAATCATGTTGACGACTTGTACGAGGCAAACTTGGCATAAAGTCTATGTTCACCTCTTCCCACCTCCAAGTGGGAATACTGAACTATTACATAGTGCCACTAGGCTTTTCATGCTCAATCTTAAAATACTGACAAATAGGGCACTTACCTATAAAATCTGAAATATTCCTCTTCATACCGCTCCACCAATAGATCTCCTGCAAATCACAATACATCTTAGTGGCCTCTTGATTAATAAAGTAATGTTGACCATGTGCTTCTTGAAGAATTCATTGTCTCAACCCATCTACCCATGTCATATGCAATCTACTCTGGCAAAGCAACACACTATATCCCCTTTTTAGAAAACCTCTACTTTCTGATCTCTAACTGGCTCTTTTAACTTTACTAGACTGGGTCCCTATCTTGCTTTTCCTTTACTTCGGTAACCAAAGAAGATTCTGAACTACTCTCACCCAAATACTACCCTCAGCTAAGTCTACCAAACTAATGCCTAGTTTATCCATCTAATGAACCACCTGAACTAACTGCTTCTTATCATTCCCAACATGAGCCACACTATACAGAGACAATCTACTAAGACCATCTGCCACTATATTGGTCTTGATCAGATGATACAAAACACTCATATCATAATCCTTCAACAATTTTAGCCACCTTCTCTGACAAAGATTTAACTCTCTCTGCAAAATACATACTGGAAACTCTTATGGTCTGAGAACACATCAACATGCATCCCATACAAATAATGCCTCAAAATTTTCAAGGAAAACATAGCAGCTATTAACTCAAGATCATGAGTAGAATAATTCTTTTCATGATGTTTAAGTAGTCTAGCGGCGTAAGTTATGACCTTACCTCTCTGTATCAAGGCATAAACCAAACCAACTCTTAAAGTATCACAATAAATAATAAACCATCTGAACCATCAAGCATTGTTAAAATTGAGGCTGAGGGTAGTCGAGTGTTTAACTCCAAAAAACTCTTCTCACAAGAGTCTAACCATCAAAACTTAACTTTCTTCTGAGTCAACCTGGACATAGGGAGCGTAATAGATAAAAACCATTCAACAAACCATCTGTAATAGCCAGCCAAACCAAAGAAACTCCTGATATCTGATAGAGAAATGGGTTTGGGCTAGTTTTTCATAGTTTCAGTCTTTGGAGGGTCAACTCTAATGACATCAACAAAAATAATATGGCCAAGGAAAGCTATTGATCTTTTCCAAATTGCACTTACTAAATTTAACAAACAACTGATGGGATCTAAGATTCTGTAATACGATTTTGAGATGGTCTACATGATCGTTTTCATTACGAGAATAGACAAGGATATCATCTATGAATACTATGATGAACATGTATAAGTACTATTTGAACATTCAGTTTAACAATTCCATGAAAGTTGTTGGGGCATTGGCAAGACCAAATGACATGACTAGATATTCAAAGTGACCATACCGAGTTCTGAAAGCTATTTTTTAAATGTTACATTCTTTGACTCTGAGCTGATAATAGCTGGATCTAAGGTTTATCTTAGAGAAATAATTGGCTCCTTCAAGTTAATTGAATAAGTCATCGATTCTAGGAAGTGGGTACTTATTCTTGATAGTGACTATGTTTAGTTGATGGTAATCGATTCAAATTCTGAGAGAACCGTCTTTCTTACACATGAAAAGGATAGGAGTTCCCTGTAAGGAAACACTGGGCCTAAGAAACCCCTTATCTAGAAGTTCTTTTAATTGCTTTTTCAACTCTTTGAGTTCTGCTGGAGACATTCTGTATAGAAGAATAGAGATAGGCTAGGTATCCGGAAGAAGGTCTATTCTAAAGTCAATTTCTAATTTGGGAAGAACTCCAGGAAGATATTCAAAAAACACTTCTGGGAATTCCTTCACTACTGAAACTGACTCAAGACTAGAAGTCTCAGAATTTTAGTCCTTAATTGGAACAAGGTTCTAGACACACCCCTTAGCTATTATTTTTCTTGCACTAAGGTATGAAATAATCTGACCCCTAAATAATAAAGTACTACCCTTCCATTTAAGGACATGTTCATTTGAAAACTAAAATGAACAACTCACTTTCAACAATAAACTTAAGCATAGGATGAGTGGAGCCAATCTATTTCGAGAATGACATCAAAATAAGTCATCTATAACTCCACGAGATCTTTTGATGTAGCTCACTATGATATTATGATTAGACAGTTCCTGTATACCTGTCTAGGTATAATAGAAACTCCTACTATCATGAACACTGAGAAGGGTTTTGCTAAAGTCTCAGGAATAACACAATAATTAATAGCTATGCGGGGAGTTACAAAAGAAAAAGAAACTCTGAGGTCTAATAAAGCATAAATATGTAAATAAAAGACTTGTAACATAAAAGCAACCACATCAGGAGAACTTTCCTAATTCTATCGATACTAAAGTGCATAAAGCCTATTTTGGCACTGCCCACTAGTGGCACTAAAAGTAGCAACTTACTGAGTCGGACGATCGAATAGAACTGGGGGACGATTGGACTAACCCTACTGACCACTTTATGGGTAGTCGTTGACCCTGTATCCTCGCTTGCCATACCCAAAGCATGCATCACTGCTACACTACATATACCCTGATGGTTTCTACCATATTTCTAACAAAGAGGAGTTATACGACTATTGTTCATACTTTCCTGGGGTTAGGGCCGGCCCTATCACTGCTATTATTTTTGGGCTTTAGCACTGACACACTAGCTAAAGATGGAGCTGGGTCTAAATATTTCTAATGGAACTAAGAACGGTTACCACCCTCTGACCTTGGCTGAGCAAAACTGAAGCTACTCGTTCTGTCTTTCTTATTCTCTCTCTCCCTTTTCTTACACTTCTACTCCACGATCTATTGAGCATGGACTATCAACCTAGATAAGTCCATATTTTTAATCAACATTGTGGTCCTACACTCGTTGACCATGCTATCAGCTACATCAGAGACAAACTTTCTCATGTTAAACCTAATCAGACACAACATTAGGAGCATACCTAGATAACCAAGTAAACTTAAGAGAATACTCCCTCACACTTATGTTTCCCTACCTCAGATTAATACACTTTTACATCTTAGCTTCCCTTAACTCCAAGGGAAAGAACCTATCTAGAAAAGTGGTAGAAAACTCCTCCTATTGAACTAGCCCTACAACTTTCTCTCTATGTCTCTTCTACTACTTATAGCAGGTGTGAGCAACATCCTGCAATTGATAAGCACCCAACTCTGAAATCTCACTGGAAGTCACTCCCATAATATCAGTTACCTTATGAACCATGTCAAATAATTCATACGAATCCTCATCAGACTTAGATCTCTAAAATAGATGAGGACTCATTCGAGTAAAGTCCCGAATCCTAGATGTGTCAGTATTAGCCACCAAAACTACTGGGATGGCACCCGACTAATTATTCTGGGCTACAAATGAGTGAGCTAAGGTAGTGAATGCCACTCTAAATTAGGAATGGGAGACAGGATCATTCAGGGGATCTTCTTGAATAGGTACAGGTGCAGGTTGATTCCTATTTCTCCTTCTGTTAGTCTTTAGGCACATTCAGTAAACAAAAAGAAAATTCAATTAGAAAGGAAGTTTAAATTAATCTCAGGCTCAATCACATCATATGAATGCTAAAAAAAGGGAAACCTTTCCTAAAACAACTTTAAACTTATTTTCTATAAGTGTGGTGCACTTCATACCCATGCATAAGACTCTACTCAATGTGAGTTTCAGACTCCTTAAGACACTTGAAAACCTTATGATCTAATACCATTTTTGTAATGCCCAGAGAGTACACCCTGGACACCATATTATGCTAATAGCCTCGAAGGACCACAAGCTAACCTATGTTGGTACCTCCTATGAGCACTGAATAGATTAACAGAGAACATGTGTGGAATTTAATTGAAAAGGCCATAAGGTTTTATATACAAAAACAATACTAATTCAAAATACTGAAAAACATCTATATGAAAACAATACTATAAGATTATCAATAATAACTGATAACTAATAACTAACTGAAAGTGCTCAAAAGCCTCTAACTAACCTACTTTGGAGTTGATGGGACAAGTCCCCAATTAACTCTAAGTTACTACTAAACTGAATTAAAATAAAAATGGTCCTGAGAACATGAGGACTCGCCACTAGTAATTCTATAGATGCACTTGGGAGGTCTAGGTGTGGTCAGGAATCTGAGCTTTTGAACCTATGATATGAGAAATCATAGCACAATAAATAAGTATACGACTAGTATTTTGAATATATTGATAAGCTAAACATCGTTAAGCTGGCGTGCATGATTCATATTTATGAATGATACTGACTGAACACGTAGCATGAGATAATTGATGTATAGTATGCAAAAAATGTTGTATAATCTGAGAATGCATGACCAAGCACATGACATGATACTTTAAATGTTTGTAAATGAAAATACCAAAATATTGATGTGGAACAACTAATAACTGTATGCCATGGTTAAGAAAGTCTTAAAATTGAACTCTAAACTGAACACTAGACTGAGACTGTGGGAGCTATCATCTAATCGACATGCACAATAAAGGTAAATTAGAGTCCAACCTGTAACCCCAGAAGGAAGGCTATCAGTACCATGTTATAGGTACTAATACTGGCTATGTGGATCCACTAAAGAGTTGTCCTGAAAGACTAAGAGTCATCCATAATTTACAGAGCCCTAATGAGATATGTGTCAACCCTCAATTGGAAGTTTAATATCTCAACCAACGCTGGCTACATAGTTATGAAAAACAGGGACTAATACTAAAGGTCACGCCCTCAACTAGCAGGTTAATCCCTATCCTTAGGCTCGTTCGGTGCTAAATCCTATTCCTAACTAAATTGAAGCTAATTACTGTACTGAACTGAGTTGACTGAGAAGATGTACTGACTGAACTGATAATACTCTAATATATTTGAAACCCTTCTGAAAGTATTTAAACTAAGTAAATATCTAAGTTTTTATATATCCCTCGGAACTCCATAGTAATATCAATAAGATCACATAAGAGCATTTGAAACCATAATACAACTTGGGGAACTTCATAAATAGTCATTGTTAAAAAATTAATCTATGAGGCATTTCGAAAAATAAATGGAGGTCATGAGTTAAAGCATGAAATTAGTTTAATACATAGGATAGTAACATATCTTCTTTACTAAAATCATGGGTTAACGATTTCAACATGTATATTTTATTCTTTAATATGTTAAGAACTAACTCAAAAGAAAAACACATGTAAACATGGAATAAAGTTAAAATTCATAGAATTTCATGGATAAGATTCATAAATACATGTTAATATCATAATTTAACTTGAAAATTAGGTTCTTGAACTCCATGGATGAAAAGGGCCCATGAATCATAATCTAACATACCTTAATTGAAGAATTCATGAAGTTTCATGGTGGAATTGCTAAGCATTGAACTTTAATGTTTAAGGGGATAGGGTTTGTTCTTTAGAGGAATTGCTCTTAATTTTGGGTGAAATATGAATTATGAGGCAAAGATGATGTTTTGGGACCTAAATCCCATGTTAAAGGGAGGAGGAAAAATAAAAAATACCCTTCTATATTTAAAATCCGGAGCTGGAATATCAATTAAGGCTTCAACGCGATGCGGTAATGCCCTCATTGATATACTCATCATGGCGTGGTACAATCACAGTAAGTCACTTGAAATGACCATTACTGATTTGCCCTTTACCATGACGTGGTGGCTCCTTTATCACTATACTCACTGCGACGCAGTCTAATTGCGTTGAGATGCTACCTAGAAAATTCAAACATAGTCCAAACCTTACCTAAAAACACCAAACTTACACAAGACATGCTACTTACACCTCTAAACATGAATCAACTGAAAAATTATCTTCTTCAAACCCGAAAGGTCAACTTAAAAATACTCGAAGTTAAAGGGAGTCAAAAGTCACTAAGTCCCTCAACACATATTCTTATTTTTAGGTTCTAAGCATCTTAAGAAAGTACTAGGGGTTGAATTGGACTTAGAAATATAAACTGTATTACAACATTGTATTCTCAGATGGGTTATACTAGTATATCCTCTTGGTACTTCATTTTGCATCCTTATTATGTTAGAAGCTCTTGTATTGATTTCACTATGTTTTGGGACTATATTGTGTACTTTATCCTTTTTACTATTTTTATTCACCATTCTTCCTTCATTTCTCTTTGTAGTCCATTACTAGTAATTCTTGAGTGGATTAGCTTACCTACTAATGGGTTATAATAGGTTTTAATAATGACCTGAGAAATTGGGTCATGACAATGACAATATGTAATCTCCTTTTTGTTGAGTGTAAAGTGTATTTCATTATTTGAGATGAAACACTGACTCTTGTTTATGACTCTTACATCACTTCAAGAGTGAGCACCACATCCGAGAAGAGATTGAATCATCTTTTCTTTGTTCCTGTCCTTTGTGTTTATACAGCGATAGTTACTTTTATTGTAAATTCTGTTAACAAATTAGACTTTTTTTGGATATCATTAGAGTTCTTGTATGGTGACTTGTAAGTCTCGAGAGTTGTGATTATTAGAGATAGTTCTGCACTCTCTTTGGATATTGGATATTTAATAAGTTGTTAGTAAAATTGTTTGTAGATATTTAGCATTGTGAGTTAGATAGTTATAATGACCCAAATGTAATTATGTCAAAAATCATCCTAGGAAAAAATTTCTATGAGGAAAAATCCTCTTTTTGGAATTGATAGAAATTATTTTATGAGAATATATAGGGCCCAATATTAATTGGGCCAAATAATTTATGGAATTTTTCTAGGCTTGCTTCCCACTGCTGTAGCCGTAATCCACCTGCTACAATGATACTTGGGAAATAATCAGTTTGAGTTTTAATAAGAACCCGCTTTTTATTTATGCTTTCTTATGTTATTATTTTCCACCAAAAATGACTAAAATAAATTAATGCCTAGAACAATTAGATTTTAGAGGCCACACTTCATAAGGACTATTTTGAGGCATACTCGATGAGATTCTGATGTGAGAAAAGTCTATGCACATGTGGGATAACTCCTCGCCCTTCATAACATCATGATACATCTACGAGATAGGTTATGATTTACTATATAGTACTCTTTGATTAGTTGTGTGTAATAACTATAATTACTAAGAGATTTAATTTCTAGGCTTATGGACACTGAGTTTGGATGGATAAAGCATAGAATTAATGTAATAATGAGATAATTCAGTGTTATTATGTTTTGTGTGGATCCTTTGATGGGAGTTTATATATGTATGACTTACTTGATGACTTACAAAGATTAATTTATGAATGTGGGTGACAATAGAAATAGTAGGAGAACTTTTAATCCATAGAGCTAGTCTTTAATACCTTTAAAAGAGTGAAGCAATATTGTGTATGTATGGAGTATGAGATATTCTTGCTAGAAAATAGTTAAAAAGATTGATTATGGTAAAAGAATGTGATATTATAACTTAAGAACCTAAAGTCAGGTTTGGCTAAGAGCTCAGAAATAAGATGTGTAAAGGTGGATGACTCTAGCTAAAATTGTATGTTCAATGGGACAAAGCGACTAAATAATTGACTAAAGGGAATAATGTCTTTGAACATAGTGATTACTTGGGTATAAAGGCTACTAGTTAGTAATTTCATTTACCAATTTGATACGAATAATAGATAGTTAGATTGGTGAATCAAATAGGTATGTTGAATTAGAGGGTAAATATTGACTTTAGGTGAAAAGTGCACTTGGCCTTCAGAAATATTTTTGATTGATGATTGGGTTGATAATGCTTATTTGAAAAAGTGATGAATTGGCCTTCGGGCATACTTTTGATTTCATATGTTAGCAGATCTTCATTGTTTACATAAAATGATAAACTTGTTGATATTTGACTGCATTTACTTGGTTGTTATTAATTATAAGTTTTGTTTGGATCGATGTTGATTACATCTAATTTTAATTGGGTCTTTGTGATTCAATTTTATGCATTACTTATAATTATTGGCTACATCCTGTATTTGTATTTATATTAATGATGATAGTGAGTTCGTTAATGGTATAGAGATGAGTTGATGATATTGATATTATGATGATGATGTTGTGAGAATGATATTAATGTTAGTGTTGATATGCTATTGAGATCATGATAAAATGATAGATGATGATGACATTGATATGAGAAAAAGATGATACATCATGCATACATACATTCCACATATGCATCTGAATTATATTATATATATACATACATACATATATATATTATGGTGAACCTTGTTAAAGAATCTACCTAAGTATAATTGGATCCTTGTATGGATCGACTATTTGATGAGATATTATGGCTCCTTAAGTCGACCAGTTTTGTTGATGGTTGTGATTGTGTATTATAGCAAAGTGTGAATACAAGGTATCTTTTGGATTATATAAATCTTATTCTCTCATGCATATAGTTATATATCTGATGTATATTATAGTATCCTTTCTTACAAAGATGTTGATGTTATTCTTGATTGAAGCAACCTAAATGGTTAATTATCGTATAATAGTTAGTGATGTTCTAAGGGGAAATTAATATTACTTAAATAACATAAATGATTTAAGGTTGAAAGTTGAAGTAAGCTAAGTATACTTGAATATTATGTCTATGTATGTGTTATATTTCTTCTTGTTTTCTTTATATTGTTATATTTTTCTAACCCTGGTCGGCCGATGATACCTACCAGTACGTGTGATTGTATTGATATTATACTTATTATATCTCTATTTGAAGGATATAGCCATGTTGTAGGATAATTGGATTTTCTATAGGTACAACAGTGATTACTTTTCAGCAGCCCTTGTCATCCTACTCATACATAGATTAGTGTTTCAAGTAATCCTTCCAATTATTTAGCGCTCTTGTACCAATTTAGATTAGTTTGTAGGAAGTTGTTTAGTAGAATTTGTAATGTATTTCTCTATTATATATTATTTTAAAATAAGAGTTGTTATCTACTAATGATTAAGGTTTAACAATTTTTCTATAAAGATTAAAGGTTGGGTGGTATGGGTTTTACTATATAGGACAGAGTTCGGTAGGTATTTGCATGATTTGTGATTTGGATCGTGACAGTAGTAGTTAATTGATGAAAGTTAACTTCAGAAAATTCATAAAAATTAGTGAAGATTTGGGTTATATAGTTCTCCCACAATAGAATTAGGGTGGGTGTCACTCATGGTTGATTAGGTTGTGACATGGTTGGATGAGTTTTCGTTGAGTTTTTCATTGCGTGGGTTGGACTATTTTTATGTTTGACAAAAGTCAACATTTGATGAAGATGAGCTTAAAAAAGAATTTTAATATCTTCTTCAAGTCTGAAAAGTGATTATTGGGTTAGAAGAGCTGTTATTTTAGGTCTTGAAGCTTTTGGGTGAGATTTAGGTCATTTAGTATGATTCTAAACCTATATTAACACATTTTTAATAATTAATTAATGATTTCACTTATAAATCTGTAATGACCCTCCAGGTCATTTTCTATATTTTTGCTTATTTTTGCCAGTTAAGCTTTTCTATAGTTTCCCCAAGTCATTTATGACTTCCTGGAACTAATAGTTTGGTTATCAAGCAATTTATTTGGTTTTTAGAGTCATTTCTCTATTTTGAAGCCTTCATTTGTTCAAATGGGCTACTGGACAAAAATTAACGTCCTTGTATGCCAATTCTAATTGTTCCAGAAACTCTGGAACACTGATTTTAAATTAGGTGGAAACTTGGTTTGTGTCCCGAGGTTCCCAAACTCATTTTGGGCTATTGTTTGAAAGTTAAGAAAAGTGGCAAGTGGGTCTGGGCCCACTTTTTATTGAAATGACCTCGGATTAAAATTTAAACTTTGCCATTGAGTCTGGAACATTAAATTTGATAAGGTAGCATAGTTTGTTTTCATATACGAGATTTTAAATGAATTGCGAGGAGTTGGCAATGACTCAAAAAAATTCCAAGTCTCCAGCTGGTACATGGTTTCTGGTGTGACCACTAAAGTGGACCTATAGGCATTTTAATGGCCCTTGCTTAGTAAGCAGGTACCACTTTAGTGGCAACTAGGCACTTTAACGTCACCTGGGCAATTTAGTTAGGGGCTAGCACTAAAGTGGTCCAATCCGCTTTAGTGGCCTCATTGAGATAGGTTCTGCTTTAATAGCACCTAGGCGCTTTAGCAATGACCGCTAAAGCAGCCTAGGCCCGCATTAGCTGCAACTGGTGCTTATAAATTCTCCTTTGCCCAATTTTTTCCCACTTTCCACCTATTCTCAGGAGAGTAAAACCCTAAATATAATGAACTCTTAGGAGGATCATATGTGGGTGGTTTCGGAGCTTGGGTAATGTCAATTTATGCATTTCTCCTGTGAATTCATGGTAACCTTCCATCTATTTTAGGATTGAATCCTTTATCTTTTCTAAAATCCATTGAATCTTGGTGACTTGATTATAGCACCATTAAAGCTTAAAATTCACCCATTTTGAGGGTGAGGGTGAACGTTCCTTGAGAATAGATGGATGTTGTGTTGGTTTTAAAAGTGTGGACCTAAAGCACAATAGTGCAATATAGGTATCATTGTTCTCATATTGATGAATAGATTTTGATTTTAATAGAGTGGCCCTTGTGAAAGCTTCTCAAAAAGGAAAATTGATGATTTAGCAAATTCTTTTGGCTTTTCTTCGGTGTCTAGGTACTTTAGGTTTATCATCTTCATAGATTGAGCTAATTCGTAGTATGATTATGATAATATGCTAGATATAGGATGGGATTTAGGTATTGAAAGCATGAGTTAGAATTTTTAGATTATTTGAACCATTTATACTTTCTTAAAACTGAAAATTAGGAGTAATTAGCTTAGTTACTCATGTTTTAGAAGAATTTGGCGCCATGGCCATGTTTATAATAGAAATTCCTTAGTTACTCAAGCTAGGTGAAATTGTTATAGTCATTCATGTTTAGGGTGAAATTGACCTTAGTTTCTTAAGTTAAGGGAGATTTCCTTAGTTGCTATTATTTAGGTGGGATTTACTTAGTTGTTCATGTTTGGAAGGAATTACTATCTTAGGGCTATATAAGGCTTACTTAAAATCTAGAAATGAACTTAGATACCTTAGCCTAGTCCAAGGTAGATGTTGCCTAAATTGGATTTCAGGGATTAGAAGTGGACTCCTGCGGGACACCTTAGACCAAGATTTGTGTTAGTCTTGTAGTATTATTTACGCATGATATACTCTTATTAATGTTTGGTTTGGGATTAGAGTAGATTGAATATATGTACTGAGTCTGTTAGTATGATATTAGAAGATTGGTTCTAATTTCTGTATAACTTGATTTGCTTAATGATATAGATATAGATATGATTAATAATATGGACTTTCAACATGCTTAATGATATTGTTACAGGTATGATTAATGGTTAATGTCTTATAGATATGATTAGTGGCTTGTAGATATGATTAATAGCTTGTAGATATTCTTAATGGCTGGTAGATATGATTAATGGTTTATAGATATGATGAATGGCTTGTAGATATGATTAATGCCCCATAGATATGATTAAAAGCTTGTAGATATGATTAATTGATTATTGAAATGATTAATAACTTATAGATATGATTAATGATTTATAGATATGATTATTGATATAACTTATGGATATGAAAATTGACATGGCCTATAGGCATGATTTTTCGCATGGCTTAATAGTTATTGTATTGGTATGGACTATGGGTGTGGGTACCGATATGACTTATGGTTGTGATTCTTTTTCCAGTTTATGGATATGAGTAAATGATATGGCCTATAGTTATAGTTGATTGGTATTGTTTATTAACTTAATTTATTTATATGGCTTGTTGATATGGTTCGTTGATATGATAATTATAAATATAAGTTTCAGTTTAACTCTGACAATTGATGACGATATTGATAATATGAGTTCCAGTTCAAGTCCGGCAAATGTGGATAATAATGATGATACTATTTAGTTTCGATTCAAGTCTTACATTGGAAATTATGCATGAGATGATATGATTCAGATGGATTCTTGGTTACGGTATGATAGTTAGTAATTTATGGTTATTTGGTTACTCAGTTCCCTTGATTGTACACTACAGTCTTATGGGGGCCTGTGCTTGGTTATTTATTTTTCCATACGTATTGGCTTATGGGGGCCAATCTTGTAGTTATAGTTGTGTGATCTTTATATTGTTATTTCATATGCATTCATTTACTTATGTACAATGGTGTCAGAGCTTATTTCCATGTTTACCCTATTACTTTGACTTAGCTTATTTTATCTTATATCTTATCATATTTATATAATGATTTAGGTCAGTCAGTCGGTGATTCCTATTGAGTACCCATGGTTTTAGAACTCATACTACACTTCTATACCTTTTTGGGGTAGATCCGAGTACTAGTTGCCATTGCTGATTCGACGCTCGTGTAAAGTTGATTTCAGAGATTTGGTGAGCTCTTACATTTGAAGTTACCCTTTTTTCTTCTATTTATATATGTCTAGTCAATCATTTTAGAGATGGATTGAATTTGACTATTTAGTAATCATAGTTAATTATAGCAGCTCTTGTGCTGACATTACTTATTAGGACCTAATTTCTCAAGTCATGATGAAGCCTACTTTATCCCACAAGTTGGCAAGCCAAGCTATAGCCTAGAACGAAAGGTAACACCTAACGGACAAAACCAAGTAGACAAGGCCGTATATAATAATAATAGTAATAATACAACAACAGACCCAGTATATTCCCACAAAGTGAGGTTTGGGGAGTGTAAATATATGCAGTCCATACCACTACCTCCAAAGAGGTAGAGAGGCTATTTCTGATAGACCCCCAACTCAAGAATGAGTATAGTATACTAAGGCCGTAATGAAACATGAAACATGGTGGATAACATAAACAGAAATAAGAGATAAGAAAGAATAACAATAACTATCAAAGAATTATGAAATAAGAGAAAATACGAGCAATACACAATAAATATAAGAAAACGGATGCTCACCTAGTAATGACGTACTCTCATAATACCTAAGACACCCACCACACAAACTCTCCTAGCACCTAGCCACAACCCACGCACTCACACTAGCCTTCTAACCTAATCCGCAACCTCCACACCTTCCTATCTAGGGCCATGTCCTCAGTAAGCTAAAAATGCTCCATGTCGTGCCTAATCACTTCCATCCAGTATTTCTTTGGCTACTCCTCCTGAATCCATCGAAAGCTAGCCTCTTACACCACTAAATGGGGCATCCGTGTTCCTCCTCATCACATGCCCAAACCATCTCAACTTGCCTTCTCGCATCTTGTCCTCCACCGACGCCACTCCCACCTTCTACCAGATAATCTCATTCCAAACTTTATCCCTTCTAGTAAGACCACAATCCAATGGAACATTCTAATTTTTGCCACCTTCAATCTTTGGATATGGTATTTCTTATCTGGACAACACTCCACTCCATACAGCATGGCCGGACGGACTGCCACTCTGTAGAATTTGCCTTAAATCTTAAGGGGCACCTTCTTATCACACAAAACTCCCGAGGCGAGCCTCCACTTCATCCAACCAGCTCCAATACATTTAGAGAGATCCTCATCAATCTCGCTATTTCCCTAAATCAGAGACCCAAGATACTTAAAACTATCCTTCTTAAAAACATCCTGAGATTCCAACCTTACCACCACACCGTCCTCCTAACTCGAGTCACTAAACTTTCATTCCAAGTACTCCATCATAGACCTACTCAACCAGAACCCCTTAGATTCAAGGGTTTGCCTCCAAACCTCCAATTTCTTATACACACCCCTCCCCTCCCCTCCCCCTACCCCCTACCCCGCGACTCATCAATCAGCATTACATCATCTACAAATAACATACACCACGGTACCTCACCTTGAATGCTCTGCATCAACACGTCCATCACCAATGAAAATAGGAACAGGCTTAGGGTCGAACCCTGGTGCAAACTTGTCTCGATCAAAAAATGCCCTAAGTATCCTCCCACTATTCTCACCCGAGTCTTCCCTCCATCGCACATGTCCTTAATAGCTCTAATGTACGCCAAAAAAACTCCTCTCACCTCCAGGCATCTCCAAAGAACCTCCCTAGGTACATTGTCATACGTTGTCTCCAGATCGATTAACACCATGTGGAAATCCCTCTTTCTTTCCCTATATTGCTCCACCAATCTTCTCACCAGGTTGATTGCCTATGTCGTCGAGCAAGCAGGCATAAAACCAAACTGATTCTCTGAAATGGGCATGACCCTCCTCAATCTCCGCTCAACCACCCTCTCCTAAATCTTCATAGTGTGACTTAACAGCTTAATACCACTATAGTTGTTGCAACTCTGAACGTCACCCTTGTTTTTGTATAACGAAATCATCGTAATCCATCTCCAAGCCTCAAGCATACTCGCGGTCTTGAAAATAGTGTTGAACAAATTTGTCAACCACTTTAAACCTGCTCCCCAGTATACTTCCAAAAATCCACCAGAATCTCATCAGGCCCTGTCTCCCTACCCCTCCGCATCCTACGAATAGCCTCTCTGACCTCCTCAACCTTAAAATATCTACAGTAACTAAAGTCACGGCTCTCCTTTGAGCTTTCTAACTCCCATAACACAATGCCTCTATCCCCATCCTCATTTAAAAGTCTATGAAAATACTCCTACCATCTCTTCTTAATGTGAACATCCTCCACCAAAACTCTACCGTCTTCCCGCTTAATGCACTTCACTTGATTGAGATCACGACCCTTTCTCTCCCTAGCCTTAGCAAGCCTATACAACCTTTTTTCCTTGACTTTTCTTCTCTAACCCTGCATACAAGCTCTCAAACGTTGTTATCTTCGCAGTCGTAACTGCTAACTTAGCTTCCTTCCTTGCTACTTTATAGACCTCCCCATTCACTTGCTTCTCATCTTCATCCTTACTCTCAATCAACTTAACATATACCACCTTCTTAATCTCCACTCTCTTCTTAACTTCTTCATTCCACCACCAGTCCCCCTTATGTCATCCTGTCTGACCCCTCGACACCTCCAACACTTCTCTAGTTGTCTCCCAAAAGCAGCCATCCGCCTTATCCCATATAAAATCCATGTCCTCCTACACTCACACCCCCCATTCCCGCCATCTTTTCCCCTAACTCCAGCACACTAACTAGCGTCAAGCCACCCCACTTAATTTTGGGTCGACCCTCTCTGGCCCTACTCTTCTTGCACTTCTTGATACTCAAGTCCATTACCAGAAGCCAGTGCTAGATTGAAAGATGCTCACTCAAAATAACTTTACAATCCTTACAAAGAACACTATCCCCCTTCCTAAGCAGCAAAAAGTCAATCTGAGTCTTGGTTGTTGTGATTTAGAAGGTAATCAGGTGATTTTCTTTCTTCAGAAAGCTCGAATTCACAACCACCAGCCTAAAGGCCCTCACAAAATCTAATAGATCAACCCCCTCACTATTTCTGTCACTGAAACCAAACCCTCTATGTACATCATCATAACTACCCAAAAAACCCCAATGTTTCTTATTAAAGTCCCCTGCGATGACTAAAATAAACAAACGAGGGATAGAAAAGGACCAAAATATACAAATGAATCCCTCTCAAGACCTAGTAAGGTTGGTAGTAGAGCCACTACTAAAAGATACCCAGAGTACTAGACAAAATCCAAAATATAAACAATATATACAAGCATTTTAGAGTATAAAAGACTAAACTAGAATAGATAAAGGAGGATCGACCTCGAACGACAGCAAGCTCACCCTACTCTATACCAATAGTGAAAAGTAGGAATCATATCAGCGTTGGTTGCTACTATTCAAATCTGCATCAAGGTAAAGATGCAGTAGTGTAGTATGAGTACCAGAGCAACAGGTACTCAGTAGGCATCATCGACCGACTGAGCTCAACACAGGAAAATTATAACTAAAATGCAAAGGTGTATTCTAAGTCAACAGTAAATAAGGATGGAAATACTAAAAACTATTGGGCTATTCAATTATGATAAATCAGTAAGTAAAAGTGATATAGAAACATAAATAATGAAGTAATAAGAGGCAAACCATACATAACCTAATTGGGCCCCCAAAATCCTATTAGGCATATTAAAGAAGTCAGTTAATCCAACCGTGCCTCCATAAGCCGGTAGGACACCTAAGAAGTAATTTAAAGAAACGTGAAGACAATCTATAACTAAAACAATCCTATGAAACCATAGTAGCCATGGAGATTTGCATTGGGCTTTAACCAGCACCAATGGGTAGTAATGATAGGACAGACGTAAGGCTTGAACTGGTAGTGGTGGATAATAACAATAGCCCATATGTTGGATTCAAACAAGAAATAGTGGGTTATAATGAGAGGCCACATAAATGATATATAACAAAACTCTTAATCAGATGGCCGACTCGAACCAGAATTTAGATAAACCACAACTCTAAGAATAGTAATCAGTATTAGAACTCCCAAATCATCATAGCCAGATACGAAAATCAAATCAGAACTGATAATAACCATACCCAGTTGTAAAATTAAAACCCAAATAATACCATAACCAATGCCAAAGTGGTACCAAAATTCACAATCAATGGCAAAAGTAAAGTACATGTTGACCCTAAACTATAACTAAAATACATATAAACAACTTTTAACATATCATAGTTAAAAAGTAATAAATCCAAGGTTTTGAAACTTATTTTCATGTCCTAAAGTAATAGATGCTATATCATACTAAAATATAAGGGAACAAATTTACTAGATCGGGACTGAAATTTACTTGAACGGGGTCCTAACTGGATATATCAAATGATATGCAAACTACAGGTACTTGTCCAAAACTTGTATAATAGTATACAATTATCATAAATAGGCTCAATCTAAATATAGGGTAAGCCTAGCTTACTTGGTCGCTATCATGACCCAAACTAGGGCCTGGCCATGACGGACATCCCGAACCATGAAGGCCCGGGCGTCCGACGCTATCTGGTAATCATGCACAACATTTATAGAATAAAAGAAGATGCAAAAATATAATCTAATACCGAAACATGTCCATACTATGGATTTAGTTTAACAATAAGGAATGAAATCAAAAATCAACAAAACAACTTTTGGAACAATCTGCAGAATCTCTACTATATCTCTAAACTGGGACAAACCCCCCCAGTGGACCAAAACCAAAATAAATAAAATAATCTGAATGACACAGGCCTTCTAGAATTAAGAAGGCTTACCAACTGCACACTTCACTACTGTCTGAAAACTCTACTATTTAGTAGGACCTCTCAACTGAGCTTTAGACCCTGGGAGGTAGGGGTCAATATAAATGTACTGGCATGTAAAGTAAACCAAAAATAATAATTTATAATAAACATATATGAGAGAAATTTAAAATAGTTCATAAACATATCATATGGTAAGAAATCACATGGGCATTTTAAAAGACACTGCAAAAATATCTGAAATTTGTGATACTTTTTGTCTTACTTCTGCGTTAGGTGGTGTACCCTACAATCTATAGTCCCACGGGCTATATGGGATCTACCATTGACTCGGCAACCAAGCCCCCAACACAAGTGTGCTGCAAGTCGGAGTCTTTAAATTTACTACTCCACACGGCCGTTGCCAGCGTACAATAATAATCTACCCCAATTGGAAAATACTATTTCAGACTAAGAGTTTCTTGAACTCATGCCTTATTCGGGTAACCACCTAACCCTATTTATGCCCATTTTTAGTTCTTTAAACTTGTATGCTTTGAAAACATACTCTGAAATCTTTAACTTTGTCATGGCATATACACATATATGGTATCGCCATACCATTGGCTTGCAAGTCACAATCTCTGAGCCATTTATAGCAATTTATATCTCTGTTTTCAAATTATGAAGTTTAGGACCACCATATCAACAATTCTTTCAAGAAACTCATGTAAAACCATACAGTTAATTCTCTTTATCAATGATTTAGTAAACAAAGGTGGTCATGTTAAAAGTCTCAATCTCATGTAATTATTTCTGTTTAATATCACATCGTTATATAAAGAAACACCCTCTCAAAAATTTGAAATCATATTCAAGTACAAGGACATTGAGAAAACATCTTTCAAATCATAAAACATGCATTTCAACTCTTTTCCAACAAAACCATAAGCTTTAATCTAATATAAGAGAGGGAGTTCATAATTTATGCTCTCGAACAATCTTAAATCTCAAATTCCATACATATACGTACACATATAAATCAATTTGGGGGATAGGACAACAAGATAAAAATAATAGTAGCATTAAAACATTTGGAGTATGTAATTTAGAACATAGTTTCCAAAACCCCTTTCAAATTCATGCATAAAATCTTAAAAATAATGTTGTAATGGTTTTAAGCCTATGTAGTTTATAGGATAAACCCCACATACCTCAAGTAGGAAATTAGAGACTGATTCTTGAAGCCTACGGTTTGTGGATTCCAAATCTTCAATAAATTTCGAAAACCCACGGTTGAATCTTGAGATTCTTGGAAGAGGTTTTGGGATGCCTAGGGTTTTTGCTATATAGAGAATGAAGATTTGGGCATGAAGTGCATTTGTTATGCCATTGTTTGTATGTTTATAGACGGATTGGGGGTAGGGTAATTTCCCAAAATACCCCCTTTTAACCCTTAAGTAACCAGAGAAATATCACTGGGAGCCTCATTTTATGGGCCACCGCGATGTACCACATCACGGTGGCTCACTAGAAATTGATGAATGGGATTCTTGGGGTCACCGTGATACAGAGCCATCGTGTTATCCCACTGGTTGGGACCTGGAACTTCAGCGCGATGGGCCACAATCGCGTTAGGCTACTGGAATTTGACAATTACTAAATAGACCCCCTCCGCGACGCGCCAAGCACTAAAATGACAGTTTTTATTTTAGCCTGAAATGCGGGGTGTTACATTAACTCTCCCTTGGGATCATTCATCCCCAAATGATGGGTAGGAATGTTGAAGCTTAAAGGTTTGGAATAACACGGACATGATATGTTTTCTAAGAAAGATATAACTGATCTGAAATGTTTAAGCTTCTATCATGAAACTGAATTCTGAGCTGAGTTTCCCTTACTTGTTTTAAGGAGCTGATTCTTGCTGAGAGTTTAGGATTCCCCCCCCAAAGTGTTTATGCTCAAATCATGCACATTACATTTGGAAGTGATAACTTATGTAAGTACGAAACATGAGGCAACACGATTTAGATCGTACAAAAATATTACACTGTCTGAGCTAAAATAGCTGGAAAAATTTGAGATTATGTGCTAAACTCTTATGAACCAAGTCATGACTAAATAACTAAATTTGAAACATGATGCTTGGACTGAACTGTGTTTGCAAGTTACATGGATGGAATAGATTATATTTTGGGATAGTCATATGCATTGGACTTCAGGTAGTAGGACTGGGTGAAAAGGTGGAAAAACCACAGTAACTTCAACACTCTTTCTAAAGAAGTTCTGGTAGCATTAGGGAGCAAGGAATCTTAGGCATGATTTACAAAAGACATCCAACTAAGGAATAACAACCTTGGGACTACTCTATTGCATGGAATATAGACATTTAACTCATAATCTAGGATAGAATTTTTGGGCCTTAGGAAATGTAACTTCTTACTTTCAAGGTTAGCGACACTTCTAAAATACTCTCTCAACTATATTTTCCCCTTAAACACCATGCTTATTGATTCCACTTATTTTTCTCTCATGGCTGCTGATATTTCTAAATCCCCTCGCTATCTTCAAGCCTAACTCAAAATCACAAGACACACCATATAATACTGTAGTACTAGTCTGAATCATGAATTCAGTACACCCTGCATTTCACAATTCCTCATCTCATGCATAATTATTATTCCTACTCCAGCAATCACCATCAACTTTGTATTAGACATTCAAAAACACTCAAAGCATCTATTCGGATGATACATATAAAATATTCTCAACTAACCAAGCCATACACGAAACTTCAGCTCAAAATTCTTTCAACTTAAGGACTTATATAAAACAAGCACACAACAATTTTTCCAAAATATAACACACAAAACTTCAACTAACCTTGACATGTATCAAAGACTCGGCCTCAAACTTACTCCACAATTACCGGTGTAACTCAAATAAGCATACAACTATCTTTCATCAACAGGAAATGTTTACTCTTTCTCATCTAAAAAACTGTTCATCATTACTATCTCGACCTAAGGGAAAAGGTCATTGAAAAATTGGAATACCACAATCCGAAACATGAGGGAAGTACTAAGAATAACTTGATACCCTACCGAGGCGTGAGGAATAGAAAACTTACGGCATGGACTCACTAAAGATATCTAATCTGAGGACGTACCTGATATAAATCTAAATTTTCACTGATCATTAAGAGTATCACTTATGCACAAGAGTCATGAACTACTTGACCTAAATTTTGGAATTCATAACTTACGGAAAGTGATTTTGACTACTGAACAAACTGGGAACTCATCATACTAGGAACTAGGTGAGTACATGATTCCTTATCATATGCATGAACACGATCTATGATTATGAAGCTGAAACATAAAGCATGAGTATGTATCAGAATAACTGAAGTAAACTGTTGAAATAAAAATAGATTGAGCATCTTTCTTTCTCACATCCAATTCCACCACTTACTGGCAGATCTATTAGCATCTGAAAACTTGACTTGGTTACTCATTCTATCATCTCCCCCTTAGAATTAAGCCCCTAGTCTAAGTCTGTTAACCACTATATATACTATGGTATAAACTGAATTCACTTTACCCTAGAGTCAGGGATATAACAATACATATAAAAATAAACTTACCATGTAAGATGGTATCTTCATGTATAGCAACCAATGCTAATACCTACTTCTAAGATTTAACCCTTAGGTTTATATAGCCCCAAAAGTCATAATATAATAGCTTAAACACTTACCAACTTAGGTTCTCCTAATACTAAACATGGATATCTCCGAACCTTTGATGGACCAAACTACTTCTGTCATAGTCGACCAGCATCATGCTTGCAAACTTATATTTCTAAACCATATGAGTCAAGATTATATCAAAAGGCTCAACATCATCAATCAAAACTCCTTGACTTGGCTATTTAGAACACCATATACCATCTAACTAGTCTTTCTTTACCTAGCAACTCAAAGGCACCACTAGCCACACACAATATGTAATAGCCTTAGAAAAACACCGTAACCTCATATCACCTTGGCATACTTCTACTTCATACATACAACGTCATACTTTATTACAAATCAAATAAATATTAGGTCTTACATAAACTATTCACGCCTATTAGATCGCTTCCATAAAACTAGTATCATTAACCAAGAAATAATCACATCCATCTTCATGACATTACTGTTATACCACAAAATCTACTACATACCTTCTCACAAGTAGTACTAGTTTACAACTACCAAAGAAAAGAAGGTCAAGGGGGTAGAGTTACATAATAGACATGACCAACCTTAATATTATATTATAACCCCATACAATCTTATCTACTTATACAACTTTCTCACATCACTCTTACTTACCGAAGTGTATATTTAGTCTACCTTTAAATTCCACAAACAACCTTGTGTCTATAATTATAACTTAATGGCTAAACTAGCTATTTTCATACTTCGAGAAAATAACAACTCATCTTAGCTAATAACTCCTTCTCTACCTTCTACTAAACTAACACACAGAGACGTATCACTATAATACCAACTCAATTTCATGCCAAAAAATTTGGCTATACATACGTTCAATAAATTGCCCTTACCACTTTTCTAGTCATTACACCTCTAAACCCCCAGTTCCAACCAACACAAGAACAACAAGATGAACAACAAGTTGCTAGTGAATTTAAATAGGCCTCACACGGCTTCACTAGACTTTGATTTTGTGTTTTGAACAAGAAAATAAGAGAAATGACAAGGCAACTATGCTAGTGAATCGAAAGAGCCCCACATGGCTTCACTAGACTTTGAGTTTCAATAACATAATTATAAAAAGATTACAAGAGATAGAAACTTGATACACAATAATCAATGATATTAGAATACATATCTTACTTTGTATGAATAAAAATCTGAGTCATACACTCCCCTAACAGACTACCATATAATCCACACATGCTACTACCTACCATATTAATCTATAACTATAAAGGGGTAAATCATCGTCAAACATCGGTTATTCAACTAAAATATTTATTTACACAAAAGTCACCCTTACTCTGACTTCTAACCTGGTGACTTTATATCAATAAGTCTTGGTCTAATCTCACTACCAATAGGTCATGACAACAACACTTTAACTTATACTACTATTCGAGTGAAAATACAGTTCCAACATTCTGCTACATATCATTCCCCTTTTTAGGCATGACATCTACAACATAAATTTTGAAAAGGACTAAATACACTTAATAGTGTAGGCTGAAAAGCATGATTTTAGCAAGATCAAGGTTCACACTTGAATCAATACACTCTGAAGTAATAACGTACTCTTCTTAAGCCCTTGCATAATTTTAAAATCTTATATGGCTCAATCAAAAAGTACCATACCATTTAAATTCTAAACTTTTGGACTTGATTTACCTCAACAATGAGACATATCTAAGCACATCAAAGTAAGGGAGGAATTGGGATAACTTTACTTTTGTATGGACAACACCATAGCATGATTTAGAGTATGAAAGAGGAATATTCTGACTCCATAGCATGAACTAGAACATGAAGAAAGAAAAATATTCCTAAACGCCAAGTAGCCTCTTACCTATAAGTATGGCGCGCTTCACACCCATAAAGAAAAATCTACCTGATGTGATTTTGCAGGCACCTTGGGACCATGAACCGTGCTCTGATACCAAGTTTGTCACGACACGAACTAGGGCCTGGCCATGATGGACATCCCAAACCATAAAGGCCTGGGCATCCGACTCTATCTGGTAATCATGCACAACATTCATATAATATACGAAAATATAATCTAATATAGAAATATGGTCGTACTCTGGATTTAGTTTAACAATAAAGGATGAAATCCAAAATCAACTTAATAATATATGGAATAGTCTAAAAATCTCTACTACATCTCAAAACTATTCTGAAAAACTGGGACAAGACCTCTAGTGGACCTAAACCAAAATAAATAACATAATCTGAAAGACACAGGCCTTCTGGAATTAAGAAGGCTCACCAACTGCACACTTCACTACTGTCTAAAAACTCTACTATTTAGCAGGACCTTTGAACTGAGCTTTAGACCCTGGGAGGTAGGGGTTAATATGAATACACAAGTACACAGAGCAAACCAAAAATAATAATTTGTATTCAATATATATAAGAGAAATTTAAAATAGTTCATAAACATATCATATGGTAAGAAATCACATGGGCATTTTAAAAAACTCTGCGAAAATATCTGAAATATGTGACACTCTTTGTCTTACTTCTGCGCTAGGTGATGTACCCTACAATCTGTAATCCCATGGGAAATATAGGATCTTTTATTAACTCGGCAGCCAAGCCCCCAATCCAAGTGTGCCACAAGGGTCGAAGTCTCTGAATCTACTACACCACACGGTCGTCGCCAGCGTATAATAATAATTTACCTGTATCAGCAAATGTGATTTTAGGCTAAGAGTTTCTTGAACTCATTCCTTATTCAAGTAACCACCTAACCCTCTTTATGCTCATTTATAGTTCTTTAAATGAGTATGCTCTGAAAACATACTCTGAAATCTTTAACTCTATCATGGCATATATACATATATGGTATCATCATACCATTGACTTGCAAGTCACATTCTCTGATCCATTTATAGAAATTTATAGCTCTGTTTTCAAATCATTAAGTTCAAGACCACCATATTAAAAATTCTTTCAAGAAAGTCATGTAAAACCATGCAGTTAATTCTCTTTATCAATGATTCAGTAAACAAAGGTGGTTATGTTAAAAGTCTCAATCTCATGTAATTCTTTCTCTTTAACTTCACATAGTTATATGAATAAACACCCTCTCAATAATTTAAAATCATATTCAAGTTCAAGGCTAATGAGGACATTTTTCAAATCATAAAATATGCATTTTAACTCTTTTCCAACAAAACCATAAGCTTTACTCTAATACGAGAGAGGGAATTCATAATTTATGCCCTCAAACAATCTTAAATCTCAAATCCCATACATATAGGTATACATGTAAATCAATTTGGGGGATAGGACCACAAGGTTAAAACAATAGTAGCATTAAAACATTCGGAGTACGTAATTTAGAACATAGTTTCCAAAAGCCCTTTGAAATTCATGAATAAAATCGTAAAAATCATGCTCTAATGGTTTTAAGCCCATGTAGTTTTTAGGATAAACTCCACGTACCTCAAATAGGAAATTAGAGACTGATTGTTGAAGCCTACAATTTGGGGATTCCAAATCTTTAATCAATTTAAACCACGGTTGAACCTTAAGATTTTTGGAAGAGGTTTTGGGATACTTAGGGTTTTTTATTTGTGGAGAATGAAGATTTGGGCATAAAGTACATTTGTTATGCCATTGTTTGTATGTTTATAGATGGATTGAGGGTAGGTAATTTCCCAAAATACCCCCTTTTAACCCTTAACTTAACCAAAAAAATATAATTGGGAGCCCGATTTTATAGGTCACCACGATGCGCCACTATCTTGGTGGCTCACTAAAAATTGACGAATAGGATTCTTGGGGTCACCTCGATACGAAGCCATTGCATTCTCCCACTGGTTGGGACCTAGAACTTCAGTGAGAAGCACCACAATCGTGCTAGGCTACTGGAATTTGATAATTGCTAAATCGACCCCCTCTGCGATGCACCAAGCACTAAAATAATGGTTTTCATTCTACCCTAAAATATGGGGTGTTACATTCGCCAAGCTAAAAATATCTCTCCGACAAATCTCTTAATAGGGCCCTACTAGAACTCGAGCTTGAATAATTAATATGGATAATTATTTTCCTTTTGGTAACCATGTTTGATAACAACATATATTTGTCCCAAAATCATTTACAACACATTTCATATATAATATGTACTAATTTTTAATACTATTTCTACACACAAAAGGAAAAATCCTTAAGAAATACACATTGGTAGTATATATAAGTTGATGTATTATGCCTTGGGAAGAAACTGCGATTGTTACCTAACCCAGTAACGCTAAAAGGACACATCACTAGAAACTAATATAACTTAGAGGCTAGCTTAACCTATTTATAAACACCTAAGTGACATATGTCAATTACCAAATTTAATTCCGTTATGTATAAACTCGAGTATTTCAAAGGTTTATGGTAATATAAATTTCATATTTTGAATATACCATAATTAATAGAAAATTATTTCTAATAAAACCTCTATTATATAATAATAATCTTTTAACATATGTAAATTCACTATCTCCGCATAAAATATTAGTAGACTATAAAAGCTATTATAAAATAATAGAAATATATCATAACTAAAGAATTTTATCAATATCAAAATTATTTTAGAAATTTAATAAATTATATTTCTATCAAATTATAATTTAGATTAAATATTTCATAATAAATTTGGTATTAATGAAACTCTTAAATAAACTGCCCAAAAATCGAACTGTCACTCCTACCAAGTCTCAAATAACTTGGGGCATTTATAGAAAATCTCTAGACACCAAAAAAAACATGAAAAAGAGGAAAATGAACATGAGGGTTATTCATCTTGGGATGGTTGTTTATTTTCCATTTATCTATTATACTATTATAATTGTATTATTATTTTCTATGCCTTTAATTGTTAATTTCAGGCTTTTTGGCCATTTTCCACCAAGCTAGCCCATTACTTATAGCTATGTGATATAGTTCGTCTTACCTACTAGAGGTATAAAGTAGGTTCCATCATGACTCATAAATTAGATCATGACAAATTGGTATCGTAGCCTAGGTTTCACCGGTATTATTGGTGCAAGAGCAAGTGACTTGAAAATCTTGTTTATTGAAAAAATAATGTTCTTTTAAATCTTTGGGAGGTTATAGGAAATTCTTAGGAGTTATTCATTTTCTTCACTAATTTCATGATATGAGTCTGAGTTGGTTTATAAAGCATTCCTTTAGTTTCACTCTTTCGCAGATGGCTAGGACATGCATTACCGCTACACTAAAAGAGGGTCTCAAGACTGAGCCTAAGGATCCTATTGCTATTCTTGGATCACATAGAGGTCAAAGACAACCTCTATATATGTCCCCCAGATAGGGGCCAGGACAGGGGCATTCACCAGATCAGATTCCTACTCCTAGAGTAGAGATTCTTCTACCCCAGCCAACGCTTGTCCAAGAACTAGCCTAGTCTCCTTCGAGGTTTATTAATTATTTATTTCTCATATATTCTTTAGTTTAGTGATGTTTCATGGTTTCATGGCACTTTTGATGCTTAAAACGAAAAAATTTACAAATACTTAGGTCTATTTTGTTAGAAATGATATGTTTTTGTGTTTATTTTGTAGAAAACCAGGTTTTAGAGCTTAAATGAAGAAAGAGAGTTGAATTTGTGTAGGAAACCCTACTTATGAAACCACCTACAACCTGTAAGTACTACCTATGACCACCGTAAGTGGCCTCATAAGTATCAGAAAAAGATAGTTCTAAGAAGCTAAAATTGGAGCTTGGCTAGATCTATCTATGCAACATAAGTACCATTAACGTCCATCATAAGTGGCAAAAAAACTATCTTAAGAGATATATTTTAGAACTTGAAGTCTGAAGCTTGTACCTGATAGTTACGATAAAGCTACTTCTGGGTTGTAAGTCCCACTTATGCCCCGTAAGTGCCTTTGTATGTAAATACTCTCTGTCATGAAGAAAGTTTGGCACTTACGACCCACTGGGGGGGCCCATAAGTACCACTTATAGCTCGTAAGTAGGTTCGTAAGTGACCACCAACCCAGTTTTCCATGTTCATTTTGGTTAGGAATTTTAGGATTATGATGTAAAGTATAAATACCCTTTTGATGTTTTTGTGTTAGTTTACACACTCTTTATATTAACAAATATATTTTGATTCTAAGATTCGACTTTTGATCTTGGAATCCATTGTTCTTGATTATTTGGTTGAATACTTATTTGAGAATTTTGTTTTGTTCTTAAATTATTGTGATATTCATCTTATGCTTTCGTTTATAAATTCCATAAATATTCTTGCAAACATGAGAGGCTGAACCACCTGACTAGGGTTGTGAGAACCTTCTAAATCAGTATTTATGTATGTATTATGATCTTCTTTGATTTATATGCTTTCTTAACTACTGCAGAAGTTAAGAACCTGTATGTATTCAAGATCATCTTCACAAGAGAGGTTGATATTAGGAAAAGAAGATAATGGCAATAATTCAAGGTTGTTCACCTTTGCCTAATCAACTTAACACCTAAAAGGATATGGTTGAACTAGGATCAAAGAAAAGGGTTAGTTAGGCTATACTCTGAGGATCACAAGGTGAAGAGTGAAATTTACCTAAGGCATTCATAAGATGGTTGGTGATACATAAGTTTTTAGATCCTGTATTTATAGCATTGAGACATTCAAATTAATCATGATAAGTCTATAGAGTTAGGAATCTATGGGAAGTATTTATCTCATATTGATTTCAACTAAAGTGATCAAGATTTATTGCTACTTTACTTTTTTCATAATAAAACCACCATTTACTTTTCTGCATTTTTTGGCTACTTCAGCAGAATCATGAAAGATATTTAGTCTATTCCATGTGGCTTTGACCCTGACCTCAATTGGGTTACTATATTTAGTATCTATCATATTATACTTATCAAATTTTGATGTCGTTGTTGGGGAGTATGATTACGGATTGATTGACAAAGTTTGTTGAGGTTTTTGGATTTTACTATCCTAGTACCAGGAGTTAAGGTAATCCCTTGATCCCACTTGATCCAGAGCTTGTGAGAACCCTATGATAGAATCATAGAATGTTGAAATGGGGCCATGGAGCTCATTATGAGGGGCATTGATATGATCGACTTAAATTGCCTCCCCTACCTCCACATGGTGTTTAGGAGACATCTACATGATTTCTAGCAGAAACAAATGTGAGAAAGATAATGAGGCTACCCGTTTTAAATCTATAAAGAAGAGACAGACATAGAAAGAATATCATGGAGTAGAACTCGATAGAGCTTTTGTGCTCCCATCTTATTTGTACTTTCCAGTATATGATGATTAAGAGAATGACCTAAGACTTGTTGAAACTATTGAGACAGGAGCTATAATTCCTCCTGAGTTTCCCAAAGGGGTGAAGTTTGATATCGCAAGTGCTATGATTCAATTACTAAATCTATAGGGTGTGTTTTTCATTTTTCCAAATGATAATGCAAACATACACATCATGAATTTTGTTGGGATCTACACTCTTATAATATACCTGGGATGATTAGGAAACTCTGAGACTCAGGTTGTTCCCATTCTCTCTAATTGGAAAAGGAACATTATAGCGAGGGTAACTACCTTATGAGTCTATTACTAATTGGAATAAGTTTTATAAATAGTTCTTAGACCAATTTTTCCCTCCTACCAGAATATTGAATTAAAGGATGAGATTTATAATTTAGACAATTACATTCTGAACCACTGTATGAGGCATGGTCTATGTTTAAGAAGAAGTCGATGATAGTGCCTAATCATAGAATTTTATGCAAAAATTTGCTTGAAATTTTCTATCGAACCTTGAATTCCAGTGCCAAAGGTCAAGTGGATACTATTATGGGCTAAGATTTTATATGCCTGTATTGGGAGGTAGCATCAAAAATCATAGATCAGGTCTCTCTTACCAATCGAGGGTGGAATACTCAGGAGTTATAAAGAGGTATTGGTTCTTATGTTATTTGGTCTTCCAATAAGCAAAGAATAATATATGATACTATGGCTCAAGAAGTTGCACAACTGAGGATGAAGATTGGGTTACGAACTATGAAATTTGCAAGTATGAATTATGAAAAAGTGAATAATATGGGCACACAAGGTATAGGTCCCAAGGCATATGATTTTTATTTGGATGAAGAGGCAAAGTATCTAGATAGAGAGTTTACAGGTTTTGGAGTTAAGGTCCAAATGTCTACTTAAAACACTTAGAACTTATCAAGGAAATCTAGGTCAAAACTACTATGTGACCAGTATAGAAATTAGAGCAGGGAAAAAGATGGTGACTGTAGATGAAATAATGATTATAAGGTTAAGGGTTGTGCATACATTTCACTAGAGAAATGGGATTCTAATTCATCGATAGAGGCATTACATACTAAGATAGTTAAGGGTTTAGAGAATCAAGAGAATTGTCTTAAGGATATTAAGTAGATATTTCAGGTTTGAGCCAAAAAGTGGAATTGTATGCTAATGTGATCAAGCAACCTGTCCAAAAATTTTGTCACATGTTAGCTACTTTGAATCAGCGAAAGTCAGGTACCCTTATGAGTAATACTATGCAGAATCCAAAGAATGATAGTCACTGTTTTGCCATCACCACTTGGAGTGGTAAGGATACTAGTTATCCACCTATGCTTGTAGATGATGAGGTATGGTATGATGTTTCTAATATTAATGATGCACCCAAAGCAAAACCTAAAAATTCGGTGACTAGTAATGAGTTATCACAAAAATTTATGGGTGTTGATTAAAGAGTTAAGAAGGATAAAGGAAAGGAAAAGGAATTTAAGCCTATATTGTAGACCATTCCATAAATTCCCTCGCCTTTTCCTCATACATTAAACAAGAATCAAGAGGAAGAAAATTATCAGAAGTTCATATCTATTAATGTTCTTCTTTTGGAAGCATCGGAGAGGATGTCAGGCTATGTGAAGTTCATAAAGGATTTGGTTACTAAGAAGTGGATGGTAAATTTTAAGCTTGTTCATAATATGCATCATTGTAGTGCTATTTCTTCTTGATCTTTACTAGAGAATAAGGAGGACCTTGGAGCATTTACTATTTTACTACTATTGGGCCCTTCAATTTCTCTCAAGCTTTATGCAATTTGAAATCAAGTATCAATCTTATGTCGTTGGTAGTGCAGAAGCAGTTAGGATTGGGGGTACCCAAACCAATATCTATGAGGTTATTAATAGTTGATCACACTATGAAGAAATTGATTGGTATAATATGTGATATGTTTGTGAAGGTGGATTCTTTCATATTTCCATCTTATTTTGTGATCCTTGACTGTGAGGTGGTCATCAAAATCCCTATTATCTTGGGAAGGCCCTTCTTAGCTTACTGGTAAGCATTGGTTGAAATGGAGATAGGGCAAATAAAGTTCAGACTTCAAAACAAATAAATTATTTTTAATATATGCCAGTTGATGCGATAGCTAAAGGATATGTGGGTGGTTTCTATGATAATCACTATTGATAATGATGCATTGATTGTCCCTATTAAGGATAGACTTGGTGTTTAGGTAATAACGATGATTATCATAAACTTTGACAGTGATGGTATCGATGAATATGATGAGATGGTGAGTGAACTGTATGGTAGAGGTTCTTATTCTTATGCTTTGAATAAGTTAGACCTTTACTTGAAGAATTGAGCTACTTCACCAGCTCAACTGTCCATTGATGAGCCACCGGCCTTCCTATCTTACTTACAATATGTATTTTTGAGGTCGACAATACCTTTTTGTTTATTATTATTGCTGATTTATTAGATTCACAAGTTGAGGAATTGATTTCAGTCTTACAGAGATTTAATAGGGATATCAAATAGACTAATGCAGAAATTATAGGGATTTTACCTGAAATTTGTACTTAAAAATTTCAGCTTGAACCAGATTGTATTCCTAGCATCAAGAACCAGTATTATTTGAATCCACCTGTGCAAGAGGTGGTGAAGAAAAATATAATAAAGTGGTTAGATATGGGTGTGGTTTACTCTATTGTGGACAATAAGTTGGTCATCCTGGTTCAATTTGTACCTAAGAAGGATGGGATTACTATTGTCCCAAATGAGAAGAATAAGTTCGTTCCCATAAGATTGATTACTGGATGGAAAGTGTGCATGGACTATAGAAAATTGAGCATTTGAACACAAAAGGATCATTTTCCTATGTCGTTCATGGATCAATTGTTGTATGGGTTTGTAGGCAGGGTTTGATGTTGTTTTCTTGATGGTTATTTGGGGTATAATTAGATTTCCATTGCTCTTGAAGAACAAGATCAGACTACTTTTACTTGCCGATATGGTACTTTTGCATTTTAGAGGATGTTGTTCCAACTGTGCAATGATCCTACTACCTTTCATCAATTGTATGATGTCGATATTTTTTGATATGATGGAAGACACTATAGTGGTCTTAATGGATGACTTTTTAGGTTTTGGGGACTCTTTTGATGACTGTTTTGCCCATTTGGCCAATGCACTTCAGAGATGTGTGGAGTGCAACCTATTTTTGATTTGGGAAAATGCTACTTTTGGTCAAGGAAGGGATTGTTCTCGAACACAAGATTTCAATAAGTAAAACTAATTTCATATGTTATCTTAAAACATGCATGTTGTGTAAGTAGACTCCCCAAGAGACTAAATAAACATAAAGGTCGAAATATCTTAAAATAGAAGTAAAAAGAATAATTTGATAAGTTGGTGAATCACTACACTTAGTTTCTTAAAACTTTACCTTTTGTAGAATAAGTAGAGTTGAAGCTGGAATACGGTAAAACATGAATACGTGAACATACGAAACCAAACATACATGTACTGAGCTGATTTGATTAACTGGATAACTGATATTTGGGTGATAGAATGATTGAAATCTAAGAAAAGGGATAACTAGCGCCTATATATTGGGTAGCTAATATATGAATACGGTAAAACATGAATACGTGAACATAAGAAACCAAACATACATGTACTGAGCTGATTGGATTAACTGAATAACTGATGTTTGGGTGATAGAATGATTGAAATCTAAGAAAAGGGATAACTAGCACCTATATACTGGGTAGCTAATATATGAATACGGACTACTTATCTGAACACTGAATAGCTGATGACTGAATACTAATCATGCAATACTGTACCATACTTAGTTTGAATAACTGGACTGAAACTATGGGGCACAGTGCATATGAGATAAGGACTAACTAAACACCATAAGATAATTAAGCATGAATGCATAAAAGCTGTAATATCTAAGAATACAAGATCGAGCATATAATATTTCTAAAATAATCTGTAAACTAAAAGACTGAAATTTGATAACTGGATAATTGATAATCTATATTGGTCAAGAAAACCTGAACTAAAACTATACTGAATACTATACTAAGACTGTGGGAGTTATCATCTAACTGACATGCCCCAATCTGAGCTAATTAGTGTCTAACTTGTAACCCTAGTTGGAGGGGTGTCAATATCATACCATGGGTACTAACATTGGTTGTGTGGATCCACTAAACTGGCATCCTGAAGGAATAAAAAGTCACTTTAAACTGGAAGGAGCTCTCATGAGATATGTGTCAACCCTAAACTAGCAAGAAGATATTGCAAACCTACGCTGGCTACCTAGTTCTATAACTCAGGGATTGCTACTAAGGGTCACACGCTATACTGGTAGGAATGCCCCCATCCCTAGGTTCGCTCAGAGATAAATCCTCTCCCAACTGAAAGACACTGAAATACTAACTAGTGTATGCACTAATAACTAATAAGCTCAGGTCATGGTATTTTGAAAATAACAGTGCATACAGATTTTTGGGTAATTATGAACATATAAACTGATAATGCTCAACATGAATATGAATATCTGAGTATACTGATAAGATTCATGGATTAACTATTTGAATACTTGAAAAGTTGAATTTGTGTAAATCATATAGTATAGGGTGTTGATAACCCACCAGCACAAAATGGGTACAAAATATGATATCAATATTGAAACATTGTAATAAGTGATTATGGTTCAAAGACCCTAACATGGGCATTTCATAAAACATGTGAAAATCATAAGCTTATACATGGGGATATCTTAAACATGGGAAAACAATAGGATAACATGTCTAAATTCATAACTTGGGATTCATCCTGAAATTAAATGAACATGATATGAGAATTTTAATACTCAAACATGATATGACTCATTCTACTTGAAAACAAAAGAAGCCATAACTCATAATTGAAATCAACAAGAGATTTAGGGAGATAATTAACCTTGAAACATATAAAACTCATACTTTAAAATCAATAAGGGTTCTTGGACTCCTTGGTTAAAAGGGGAACCATGGATGAACTCCCACATACCTTAATTAGATGGATTCTTGAAGAAATCTTGAAGTTGAAGTTTGAATCCTTGTGTTCTTGAGAGCAAAATCTTGGATTATTGTTCTTGAGAAAGGGGAGGGTTTTTATGTGAGAAATTTTAAGGAAGATGGTCAAATAATACCCTTTTGGATGCTATGAATTGTCCTTTGGACATTTGGGGTTAAGGGGAAAGGACCCAAGTGCCCCTGGACCCTTAAGAAGCTTAAATAGAGGGGGAATAAGCTCTGCATTGCATCCCATATCGTATTTATAGAGTGACGTGTTGCACCCCAAATCGCGTTGATAAAATGGCGCGCCACGGCCGAATCACGGACCTTTACTGCTTCTCACAAAAAAGGCCATAACTTTTATTTCGGGCATTGGATTAAGGAAAAATTTGTATAGTTGGAAAGGTAACTCTATTATATACTATTTGGTGGGTCATAAACTGAAAAATTCTATGTATATCATAATTTATACACGTTCAAATTATACCCTTGTAGAATTGAATACCAACTTTGGACGAATCGAAGGCTCTTAGCTCAACTTTGTTCTAAGTGAATCTTATGAACATTTTTCACCTCAAAATCACTTCATACACTTTGATAAAGATCATGACACATATATTCAAAATTAAATCATTGAATTACAGTTTACATTCGTAAAAATGATGTTTCAAAGTTTAGCCAAAAAATGAGGGGTGTTACAAACTGTGCGTAGTCTTTTCATTGAGGGTGGGGTATATCACAAATGAGGGTTTTTCTTGATATGCTTATTTGCCCATCAGCTATATTATCTTAGCAGAACTAAAATGTTTAGGTTGTTTTGTGTTTACGTCATATATTTGTTATGTTTGTTTATGTTTAACAAGGAAAAAATAAGAAGCTTAAGGGCATTTAACATATTTTAATTGCGTTTGAGTGTTTTGACAAAAATGATACCCTTCCCAAAAGTTTGTTTTGAACTGTGTGATGTGTTTATATATGTGACCACTATGAATATTTATATGTCATTAGGACTTAGGGACAAAATAATCATAGCTAGAATTTGTATGAACAAAATAGGTAGTAGTTGGTAAGATAATCATGTAATATATGTGTGCGACATTGCTTACCTAGTTTTATTTTTGCATTTAACCCATAATTTGCTCGATTAGTCTTGCCTAGGTTGTAGGGTAGTCGGTTTGGAAAGGATCATAGGCCATTCTTGATTTAATCTACTCTTATCCTAAATAACGATCAAAATGAAAAGGCATATCCCTTGATCTATCTTTTGACCCTACATACACCTATTTTCTTATCTTCACCTTTCACCTTCCTAGTTTAGTTACAATGAATTTGTTTTGGCCCTAGTCCATTCTTTAACACTGTGTACCTCAACTCAAGAAAATTATCTAAGTTGAAAGTGGCTATCATAGAGGTTCATAGTTAAAACTTAGGTATGAAAGAGGGTTTGAAAAAGAGAAAAAGAAAGTAGGATCAATTGTGGTATAAAGGAAAAATGAAAATAAATAAAAACAAAAAGAAATAAAATTGGACTACAAAAATAGAGAGAAATAAAGAGTAAAATAAACGGCATCCAATATGAAAAAGCAATAAAAGAGAAAAAAGGATAAACAAAAGAAAAGATGTGGTCGAGAAGTGGACCCCAAATATAATTGTAGTTTCAAGGAGGGTTAGTCACTAATTCTCAAATGTACTATACTAGGACCCAAGACTAAGTTACAATCCGAATAAAGTCCTATATTGATCCTTGTTCAACTGTCTGAAAACCTAAATTATTTTTGGTTGAATATTAATTTGAGAATTTGGGTTTTGTTCCTAAATTATTGTCAAATTCATCTTATGCTTTCTTTTATGAATTCCATGGATATTATTGGATGCATGAGAGGCTAAACCACTTAACTAGGGTTGTGGGAACCCTTGCCAAAAATAAAGTTGAGGAAGTGTGAGATCTGTCTAAGTCAGTGTTTATAAATGTATTGTGATATTTTTTGATTTGTATGCTTTCGTAACGACTGCAGAAGTTAAGAACTTGCATGTATTTGAGATCATCTTCACAAGAGAAGTTGAGTTTTATAAAATAAGATTACAACATAATTCAAGGATACCAACCCTCGTCTAATCAACTTGACTTCTAAAAGGGAGAGTTTAACTGGGATCAAAGAAAAGGGTTAGTAAGGCAACAGACTGAGACTCACTTGGTGAAAAGTAAAATTTACATAAGATATTTACAAGATGGTTGGTGATACATAACTTGTCGGATCTTGCATTTAGAGCATTGAGATAGTTGGATTAATCTTAATAAGTCTATAGAGTAAGGAAGCCAGGGGGAACTCATTCCTAGTACTTATCTCAAATTGATTTCAACTAAGGCAATCAAGACCTATTGGTATTTTACTATTTTCATTGACAAAACCCCATTATTTACATTTTTGTATTTTATTGGCTACTTCAGTAGATTCGTAAGAGATATTTGCCTATTCCCTATGGGTCAACCCCACCTTTTATTGGGTTACTATATTTGACATCAACTTTATTATACTTCTTATAGGTGTAGTTATTGGCAACATTATTTGGCTTTTGGGATTGGTAGGTCGTGTACTATCTGATAGTGTACAATCTACGAATCAGAGTGGTACTGAGGTAGGGATGCAACCGATAACTATAGATTTTAGAGTTGAGGTCCCTCCTGTACTGATATTTTCTTAGAAAATAGTTGTCTAACCTACTATATCTACCAAGGAGTAGAAGATGTTGGGTAGATTTTTTAGTTTAGCTCCACCTAGGTTTTCTGGTACACTGAGTGAGGATGCATAGGAGTTTTTGATTGGTTGTAAGTATATGTTTTGAAATTTATCCCTAGTTCATACTCTTAGTTTAAATTGTTCTACTTTTTAATTGTATTTACAGCTTAACATTGGTGGAGAGGTTATCTTCATTCCAGGCCAGCTGGATTTTCCTTGTTGACATGGACAAAGTTCTTTGAGATTTTCTTAAAGAAGTATATTCAGCGCAGTCTTAGGGATTGTTTGAGGGATCAATTCTTCAGGTTGGAGTAGGGCTCTCTGACTATTGTTGAGTATTAGGCTTAATTTTATTAGTTGGCTCGACATGCTACTCCTATTCTTACTACTGAGTATGAGAGGGTTAGTTTCTTTGTCAAAGGATTGAGACTTCCTCTTTGCATGTTTGTAGATGCTTTTATTGCTATAGGTAGTTATTTTTTTAAGGATTCTGGTCATGCTCAGCTTATAAAGGAGTTTCATCATAAGGCCCTAGGAGGTTCCAATATTAGGGTAGTTTCAGTGGGAGCCATAGTAGCTCATGGTTTAGAGAGAGTGGTTCTCAAGATAAGTACCGTTCGCATTAGCTATATTAGCATTAGGGTCAATGTAGTAGACCTATTCAGGCCGCGCTTTAGATTATCGATGGAGGCTAGTCTAGCTTCAATGATTGTCCTAGCTAGGGTTGTGGTAGATCTTTGAGAGGTTTATTTTTTGCTTATTCTAGTCATGGTGGTTCTTTTGAGTTAGTTGAATCTTTAATTTTGGCTCATTTCTTGGGGCATGTTATGGTGGTAGAGCTTTTGGTCATTTCTCGGGAGAGTGCCCCAGTCATGGAGAAATTGTTACTTCAACTTAGAGTATCCCACCTATCAGGGCAGTTCAATTCCCTAGATAAAAATGGTATGCATGGTTATAGGGCTGGTCTTCAGGGTACTTGTAGAGGTTCTTAGTTACGTAAGATAAAAGGTCGGTTAGGAGCCCAGCCAGATGGCAGGCGTGGCCAGTTATATGCCATACATGCTAGAACCAAGGTTGACTATTCAAATGCTATCATTAGAAGTATGATCTTAGTGTAACATTATTTGTCATTTACTTTATTTGATCTATTATCCACTTATTCTTATGTGCCTACTTATTATGGCTCATGATTAGAGTTATGTTAGGATACTTTATATATGCCATTATGTGTATCTATTTCCATGAGTGATTCTTTAGTAGTGGTCGAGTATTTAGATCATGTGTTATGACTTTTTAAGAGCTTTATAATCATGTTGATCTTATTTTATTAGACATAGTGGATTTTGATATAATTTTTGGCATCGATTAGT
>NC_061112.1:73367257-73420539 GCF_002878395.1 Capsicum annuum | reverse complement strand
CTAGTCAGGTACATATCTCTTTACTACTTATATTCATTTACTTAAACCTCTACCATAGTCCAGCCGTGACTATGTCCAGCTAAAATATTTTCTTATATCTATGTTGAAGATCTAACTTCGCTGACATGTTAACTATGAAAGCTCCAGACTCTATCAAAATATAAAAGGATCTTTTTAATTTCTTGACTTGGTTCCAAAATGGAGGTACAGTCGAGTTCAATACACTTATGTTAACCTTGTCTCTGTGATGCCTTCTAGTAAGTTGTGCTTCTCTAGCCCGTATTGCTGAGAAAAGGGCGAATTTCCGCACCATTAGAACTTCTAGACACACAGGTTCAACATAAGATTATGAAATCTCTGACAGGCCCCATGTTTGGGTAAAAGAGTCCATACAGTCATAAAACTACTTAAGATTCTTTTCTATTTGGTTGGTGCTTTGGTTCGGTCTTCTGACTTAGGCTTAATCCGATATTATTATATGGTCTGGTAGGCTGAGTGGCATACCCCAGCCTAAGAGATCCTGTACATCTATTATTATTATTATTATTATTACTATTATTATTATTATTATTATTGTCATTATTATTATTATTGTCATTATTATTATGCTAATATGCTCATGAAATGGTAAAGTTTTTGCATATAGTTTCGAATTTCTTTTATGTTAGCTGTATCAACACCACAATGCTTCTCCTTCCGGCTATGAAATTTTTTTTAACCTATTGTGACTCGCTGTCTCAGGTTACTGCTCCGTCCTTTCTCTGTTAAGGCTAAAGATCGCAACCTTTATTTTTTACCAGCATAAAAGATTTGGAAAGGATATATGAAACAAACTTTTTATTTCTTGAACATATTACAACATAGGAAAGATCTTCTCTCATTCAAAATCGGGCATGAGGCTTTTATCTCACATGGCTCCTAAGTGATAAAAGAAAGAAGAACTCATTTTCTTTCTTTTTTGATTATCTTCCTTGCGTATGTATAAGACCGAATTCATTCAATTTCTAAAAAGGATTACTAATCCTTAACTTTTCGAGGAATCCTTCATCAGTGGTTGTGAATGATTGATTTTTGCAATCTTTTTGACCTTGGTTTCGTAGGAGTAAGTCAGAAAGATCTGAATGTCTTTGTCGAGTTGGTTGGCATCATTTGCTCCTTTCTGTTTTTTCATTGTCTGCCTCCGTCCGAACAGATACGCACTAACCCACCTGAAATAAATGAATTGTTTATATTTATTATCATGAGTGTTACAACCACAATTACAAAAACTTAGAAGAAAAATTTGGGAAACCATAATAGTTATAAGAAGAATTAATGAAGCTTTAATAAATTTGAGAAACTATGGTAGAGAAATCTATCTTTTAAGAAAGAATATTTCGAATAATCTTGTGAAATCTAGAATTAACGAAGTAGAGAAGCTACTACTTAGAGCACAAGATAGAGATCAAGCTTTAAAAAATACAGGTTTATCTGTTAAAAAGATCTAAGGCTAAGTTAAAAAAATACATACTTTGGACTGCCTAATGAGTTATTATACTATTTTCTTAAATGAAAAAACATTAATTACTATTTTAAAAGTAATAAAATTAAATAAAGATTTATAACAAATTTTTTTGAAATAATTATAGATTATCTTGTTCAAGAACAATGGTTTATACATGACTATTCATATGTAGATACTGTTGGTGGTCCATACTATTGGTATGATGATGGTTATTTCACTGATTAAGTGAATAAAAATTCCTTACTATTGGTATGATGATGGTTACTTCACTGATTAATTTATTTCACTGATTAAATGAATAAAAATTCCGCATGCACATCCTGTTTGCAAACAACTTCATTTTATTATTACTATGAGACAGTCAATTCCCTCTTTGAAGGTAGATTTAACCATTATTTGGATTCCTTCTTGATGAACATAATTTATTTTTTTTTCGATTTCTTTCTGGGATTTTTGTTATTCTTATTCTTATTCTTATCCTCATCATCATGTCTCACTAGGTTGGGGTATGCCGCTCAGCCTGCCAAACCATGTAACAATATCGAATTACGCCAAAGTCGAAAAACCGAACCAAAGCACCAACCGAAATATAAAAGAATTTCAAGTAGTTTAATGATTGTATGGAATCTTTTACCAAAACAAGGGGCCTGTCAGAGATTTAATAACCTTATGTTAAACCCATATGTCTAGAAGTTCTAATTGTGCAAAAGTCGCCCTTTTCACATCAGTACAATAGGCTAAAGAGGCACAACTTACTAGATGTAGTCACTGAAACAAAGCTAACATAAGTTTATTAAACTCGACTGTACCACTATTTCGGAACCAAGTTAAGAAACTATAAAAAATTCCTTCATATTTTGATAGAGTCTGGATCTTCAACATAGATATAAAATGCCTTTTAGCCAGACATAGTCATGGCTAGACAAGGGAAGAAGTTGTGTTAAATGCACACAAATAAGAAAGTAATATGTACCTTAATAGCCGGAAGCAAGGCCAGAACAGTAATAAACGGTGGCTAATGCCCTTTATTTATCTTCTAAATATATTACAAGAGGTAAGAAGTAGAGAGAAAGGAGAGATAGAGAGGAAAACTGAAATAAAGCTTCTAAAAGCTTATGCCTCTCTACTAAGGATGAGACAGCTATATAAAGAAAAGAAAAGGAATCTACGCACAGTGTTATGGGCCCTACAGTGGGTCCTTGCGCATAGTGTTTTTACTATTACAACATATAAAACAGACATAGTAAAGTGTTTAATAAATTTAATTGCTAGGGCCATCTTCTTTGTCTTTTCCTTTTTTAGCTTCCGGAGAAATGCTTCTGTTTTTTCAACAATATCTTCGTCGGTGAGAATATGTTGTGGAGGTAAAGGTTGTGAGTCTATAATGTCTTCTGTTTCTACCTCTTTACTTCTCATAGAAGTATCAGAATTTTATTCTACAGATTGGAGTAATTTATTCCAAACTTCTGTCAAATATTTCTCTATCATTTCTATCTTGTCACCCTCATGTGTAGAGATTCATCTAGAGATATAATTTAATCTTTTTTCTTCAAATATGATTGACTTTTGAGGGGTATTTTCATATTCGACAATTTTCATGATAATGCTTTCTCTTTGGTCCTTATCATAAGGAATTTTTGTAATCGAATCAAGACGAGTTAATTTGTCCCAGAAATTACAATAGAATACCTTATATAGGGCAGGAATTTGCTAATTGGTATATCCTATTTCAACAGGCCACCTGTGAATCTAGGGAATAGAAAATTCTAAAAAGAAATACATCTGATCAATAGTGTCTAATTTACAAACTTGGTCAGAAAGATATAATTCGGTTAAGAATGACGAGGCTTTTTTCCAAGATTGATAAAGAGTAGAATATTGTGGCGTAGAATTTTTACTGTGGGGCCATGGTAAGACCACCATTGAATAAACCAATCTGGGATGCATTTTTCAAATACTTTTGCACATACTTTCACGAACGAAGGATGTTTGTGTTTGATGTTGTTATAATATAACATTTGTGTGAATGCCTTGATATAATCCCAATACATAAAAGTTATTTACGATTGTCCCATTGGTCCCATTGGCATAGTTTTTTGAGTCATGGAGGTAATTCCCCATTCTTCTATGGAAATAAACTTTTTGATGATCATTTTGGAGTATCCATGTACTCCTGGGGTAGTTTCTCCCATTAGGGTATGCTCAATATCAGTACTGCCAGTTTGAACAAGAATTGATTCATAAAAAGTTCTTGTTTTGTATGATTCTCCTGCAAAGTAGACATTAGTGAGAAAGTATTTTTGAAGTAATTTCCATGCTTCATCGGGGCTATCTTGCTTAGGTATATGAGAGTTTTCAATAAGAAGTATCAATTCTCTAGCTTTGAGCTTTTCGTATATTGGCTTATCTGCAGTGTTTTCTTGGATTATTGAAGCAAATGATTCTGCTTGCTGATCAGAAATATAAGATTTAATTTGTTTATATAATGGATGATCCTCTGGAATATCTTCTAGATGGATCGATATGCTAATAGGCTGAGTTTTCGATGATTCTGCCATATTCAGAATTTTTGCATTAATCAAAGTTCTGCTTCCCTATTGTAATACTTGCAAATTCGAACTTGCTGAGCTATATGTTGAGTTATTTCTGTTTCCATATGAAGGATTCTATCTTCCTCCATAATAAGAAGTAGAATTGTGATTTCGACCATCTCTTCTGCGTCCTCTGGCTATTTGCCAGGGTGGATCCATGCTACACCAATAATCAGGAATTGGATCAGCATACCATAATATATATTCGAACAGATCTTTATAAAATGTGTCCTTTTTGATAAGATTATCAATGACCTTTCGTAATATAAGCATGTGCATATCCGCATTTAAAGGAGTTGCCTTTATAAAAGTGATTAAGAATTTTTGAGAGAAGAAGTACAGAAAGAGCTTCATTATTCCTTTTAATCCTGTAAATATTAATCACTTAAGTCAACATCAAACCAATAAATATCATTATCAAGAAATTCATCGTGGGTAAGTAATAATTCTTCTTCTATTATACCACAAATAAGTTTTTCTAAGATAAGAAAATGAATATATTCGTTTAAAGGAATGCATTTGATAATAGTAATTATGGTTTTTTCAGAGAGGAAGTACGTGTAAAAATTCATGTTAATCGATTAAATATTCTCGAGATAGAAAATCTAGCAAAGAATTTTCACTACCCTTCGTATATTGTATTTCGAAATCAAAAGGGGGCTAATTGAGCTTGCCATCTTGCAAATATTAATTTAGAGGCATCATGTTTAAAGTCTTTGTCGAATATGTATTTTACAGATTGAGCATCAGTCCTAACCACAAATTTGTGATCATATAAATCATCTTGAAATTTTAATACACATTTTACAATAGTAAGCATTTCATGAGCACCGTAGCATATTTTTTCTGAATTTCAGACCATTTGCCAGAATGAAATCTAACTAAACATTCAGTGTTTGTATGGGGATTAATTTTTTTAAGTATTCCTCCATAACCAATATTTAAAGCGTCAATTTCAATTATTTTTAACCATGCTGGATTAGCTAAGGTTAAACATGGAAGAGTTTGAACTCATTTTCTGATTATTTTAACCAAATCAGTGTGAACTTGAGTCCAGGGTGTTTTATTACCCTTTTTCAGTCTATTATATAAAGGAGCTAAATTTTTGGACAAATTTTTATAAAAAGAAGAGATGTAATTAAGACTACCAAGAAATCTTTATAACTGAGTTTTATCAGTAATTACAGCCGAAAACTTTTTAGCAAAATCTAAAGTTCTTTGTATGGGCTCAATAGTACCTTGGTTAATATTATGACCTAGAAATCTAACATTTGTCTGAAACAAGGACATTTTTGGTTTAGAAATAACCAAACCATTTTGCAATACTATTTGTTTGAATATATTTAAGTGTTTAAAATGTAATTCAAGGGTTTTTGAGAACACAAGAATATCATCAATATAAACAATTATAAAATCCATATAAGGATTAAATATGTCGTTCATAATTTTTTAAAATTCAGAAGGAGAATTTTTTCAAACCAAATGGCATAACATTCCATTCATATTTCCCAAAAGGGACGTTAAAAACAGTTTTATAAGTATGGTTTTTATCAATTTGAATTTGCCAATAACCCGATTTAAGGTCAAATTTTGAAAATATGTTGGCATCATAAAGTCTAGAAAGCAAGTCCTTTTTATTAGGTATTGGGTACCTTATCCATTTTAAAACTTTATTCAGGGGTTTATAATTAATGACTAATCTAGGCATACCACGTTCTTGCTCAGCAGCATTATTAACATAGAAGGCAGTACAAGACCAAGGGGATTTTGAAGATTTTATAAGACCCTTTTGTAGGAGACTATCATTCTTTTTTTTTTTTATAGAATTCTATTAACTCTGTATTCATCTGGCAGGGTCAAGATTTAGTGGGTATTTTGTCCTTACTGAAACCATCTACATAAGGAAGATAAACAATATGTTTCTGGTGATCCCAGAAGGCATTTGGGTGATCAACACAAATATCAATAGTTAATTGATCTGAAATCATTTTTATTTTTTCTTGGACTTTTACAGACTTCATTGATTCATGAATATTCATACTTATTATTTCTAATTGTAAGAAATTTACTTGCCTTTGCTTCATACTAATATAAGCATTTATATCTCTTGTTATAGGATCAGTAACAAAAGGATAAGAGATTTCTTTATTTTTATAGGTAGCCTTAAATCCAGTCGCATCGATATGCGTATAAGGATAAATAGCATTTATAAAAGGTGTTCCTAAAATAATAGGAGTATATAACCATTTTTTTATCAAAAAAAAAGAAATGCAGAATGCAAGCCTTATTTCGACATATATGAGTATTAGGCAATTTAAAGTTAATATCAAGTTTATGACCAAATGCAGACTTAATTATGTTAGTATTTTTTTCAAAATATCTGGTTGGAATTAAACCTTCCTGAATGTAGCTGACATGAACACCACTATCAATCATAGCTATATTAGTGATAAAAAATTCTTTATTAATTAAAATAGTGCAATTTATATACCATTTATGAGTAGTAACTAATTGCATCATACCTAAAAAATAATCCCTTTTCAAATCATCTTCTGGACTGAGTTTATCATCATCAGAATTTGCCGAGTTTTCAAAATCTTTTCCTTTTCCTTTTGAAGTAGAAGAAATAGTATTTTCTGAAATGTCAGGAAGTTTTTCTTCAATTTTCAAAATCCTATGATCGGAGATCATCTGTTTTTGTTTTAAAGAACTAATTTCCTTTTTTAATTTTTCAACTTCTATTTTTAAACTATCAAAGGTTGTATCTCTACCTGGAGTTTGACTCAACGCAAGACGTCGATTTATCTCAGATAAAGAGTAAGACATATGATAATTATCGTAAGTAGTATCTTTAGAAGTACTAGCAGTATTAGTAGAAGTATTTTGAGTAGCAAAATTAATGATCTTTTCACGTAGTTTTTCATCAGTAATATCCTTTAATAATTCAAGGACATTATCAGCAGTAAGAGTTTGAATATTTAAATCAAGATCTTTGAATTGCGCTTGCAGTTTATACATCATCTCATCACAATTACAAGTATCATTATTACAGTCATTGCATTTATTAACCTGATCTAGTTCACTACCAGAACTAGGTAGTTCAATATCATTTTCAGATGCAGAATCACAATTATAATCAGATTCAGAACCAGAAGTATATAATAAACCATAGACTTGGTCATGCACTTCATCAGAAAGTCCTAAGATTGAATTTGTTTATATAATGGATGATTCTCTGGAATATCTTCTAGATGGATCGATGTGCCAATAGGCTGAGTTTTCGATGATTCCGCCATATTATTATTATTATTATTATTATTATTATTATTATTATTATTATTATCATCATCATCATTATTATTATCATTATCATTATCATTATCATTATCATTATCATTATATTATCATTGTCATTATTATTATTATTATTATTATCATTGTCATTATTATTATTATTATTATCATTATCATTATTATTATTATAAATGAAATAAGATGGACTTTATGTTAATCTTTTTTGAACACAAGCCTTTTCATATTAAAATAACTTTTTGTATGTTCTAAATAATAATTGACCTCATTTAGGTTGAAGTGAGTTTTCTCAAGCAATAAAAGAAACGGGCTTTCTTAAAGTAAAAGTTTAAACTCTTCCATCGATTAAATATTTCTTACTTAATAGTTCCTCTTAAATTCCATTATTGTTAGGATTTTAAATTAGCATTGACCATAAAAGTAGATTTTTCTAAAAAAAAAAAAAAGAATGATAATTTCCCTTAAAATGAAATGAATTATTATTTTCATTAAAGTTATATTGTTAAAAAATGAACTTTTGTTTGAAATTTTCTTTAGCCTAAAAACTTGACGAAATAAAATGATTTTCAAAATCGCTCGATTCTAGTTTGATATTTTATATAAAAATTGACATTTTCACGAAGTTAACCTTTTAAGTTAGTCTAAATATTTTGGTCAACCATTTTAAAATGGACGTTTGTAAGTGCCTTAAAACCCTTCTTAGGACGTTAATTGAATCCTTACCCATTTTCTCTAATTTCAAAGGTTTATTTTTGTTTTTGAACCATTAGAATTCACTTAAGTTTTCTTGTTTTTTCTATAAAAATTAAGTGTCGACTCTGTAATCTTTCTTAAATTATTTTGATATTTTTCTAATTTTTTTTAAATAATTTGAGAAGTGGAAAATCATTTTCTTACAAATAATTTGTCTTCCTTTTGATAAATTCGAAAAGGGGTAAAACACTCATACTCAGAGTAGAAAACTTAGCCACACACACTGGTCAGGCTACGATTTGGGTCTAACGACTCGTCATGACTCCCTACGAGTCGTAGGGTAAGTCGTAGTGGGGATAGTGAGGACAAAATTTCAAAAATTCCTCAAAGATCAACACTTGGGGTGTTTCATTCTCCCCCCTTAGGATCATTCGCCCCCGAGTGATAGGTCAAGGAATCCCTTAACACAATTTAACACATAAACACACCCACACTTACCTTTTTGCAATACCCCGTACTTTTACCTAGCTTGAAATCGTCCTAAGAATGTTAGAAACTTACTTTGAAATATGAATCCATTTTTATACACGTGAAATTTCTAAGATTTTTATTTTTTATCATGTGAAAAATTGAATTAGCTTTCCAATGATACCAATTTCATTCAAATTCGGTATCGGAGTAAGAAGTTATGGACATTTTACTCAGACCTGTCAGAATTACCCAGGTCGATGGCCAGGTTGATAGACCGTCGATCTAGCGACGGACCGTCGCCTAGACCGTCACAGCCAAGGCAATGATTCAACCTTCTAGATACGGTGCAACAGACTGGTTGACGGACCGTCGAACTTGCGACGGACCGTCGCTATAAGGCAGTGAGTCTTTTTTTTAATCTACGTACAACGGTTGAAATGACGGACCGTCGAGCCAGTGATGGACCATCGGACGAGCTGCCGTAGGTCCCGTTTAGCAAATTTTGAGTCATTTTTAAAGGGTATTTGCGTCTTTTTTTCCACCCGTTTTAATCCATAATTATATCAGACCAAGGTTCATAAGTTCCTTATTCATTCACAACATCAAATTAGCATTTCTCTCCAAGATCTATCCTCAAGAACAAAAAAACCCTAGGTGTTTAAGTCCAAGTCAAGAATTTAAGTTTTCCTCCATCAATCTTCAAGAAATCACAACCCAGGTATGTCATGTGTTGATTCATGGGTCTCTTTCACCCATGACGCTCAAGAATCTCTTTTAAAATCCAAGATTTGGGTATTTGTGAATGTTCATGATTTAAATTGAATTAAAATTCATGTCCATGATGCTGTGTGATTTTAATTCATGTTTTAAATTACATCTTCCAATGATTGACCCTAGTATGTGATGATTTGCATAATAACCATGATAAAACCACTTCAAATTATAAGTTGATTGATATATTCATGATTATTAGATGTGTTGATGATTTTATAACCAAAGCATGCTCCCCATGTGTTTGATTAAATGCCTATGTGAAAGAAAAGTGTCATACTAGTATGATAATATGAAATCCCCATTCATGTACAAGTTGATGCATGTCAAGTGTTTGATGAAATGTCTTACTCAATGAATTATGGATTGTTGATGTTAGTCATGTATTCAAGAATGTCATGCTTTGTCAGTTTCTTTCCATGGAGTCCTGGGGGTACTTGTACCCAAAAATTATAGTTGTGTGCCTAGAGTTTGTATCATGTTTTCACGATATCCTCAGTCAAGCCATGATCCATAGAACTTAGTCAGTCACATGACTCAGGAAATCTCAGTAATACAATAATCTCAGTACTATTCCATCAGTCAACGGAACTCAGTTAATTCAGTTAATTCAGTTCAGTAATCCATATTCAGTGTCTATTCAGATGGGAGTAGGAATTAGCACCAAGTGAACCCAGGGATGGGAACTCACCTGTTATATGAGGGTGTGATTCTTAGAAGCAATCCTTGCATTCCAGAACAACGTAGCCAACGTAGGTTGAGACATCATAGCCTGCTATATGAGGGTAGATGAGGTGGATTAACTTGTTATGTGAGGGTTCCCACCGTTCTCACTAGAGTTACCTGTTATATGAGTTACTCACAGATTGTCCTTACCAGTGGTGCGGTATTGACACCCTTTCAATTAGGGTTACAGATTAGATCCCAACTCAGCTATAATGCATTATTTGGGGCATGTCGGTTAGATAACTACTTTCCATAGTTTCAGCTACAAAAATTAGGACTGTCAGATACAGTCATTCAGTTTCAGTAATAGAACTCAGATAGTTCTATAGAATTCAAGATTGTCAGATACAGTCAACTCAAAACAGTATGAAACTCAGCTAGTTCTATTAGAAACTAGACTGTCAGATACAGTCGCTTAGCATCAGTTATTTCAATTATACAGTTATCAGTATCTCATGTTATCAGTACTCAGATTCAGTAATCATGTTATCATGAACACAATTACAGTTATTATGTATTCATGTATGTAATTCTCACGTTCATGTTATCAAGTCAGTTAGTATAGTTCATGCATGTAAACCTTTTGCATTTAGCCTACCTTCCATGCATACCAGTACATTCAAAGTACTGAAGCATTTGTGCTATGGTGTTTTATACCATAGGTTCAGAAGTACGAGCTCCAGAGCATCAGTTGCATTTTATTCTCAGCAGTCAAAGATAGCAGTGAGTCCTCATCCTTCGAGGATATGACCATTTCTTTATTATCTCGTTAATTAATTTATTAGTTGGAGTTAGTTGGGGACATATCCCATCAACTCCTTATTTAGACAGTTCAGTCAGTTAGAGGCTTTTCAGACTATCATGTTTAGATAATTATTTCAGTGTTAGGGTATTTCATACCCCATCCATATGCTATGATTTATCAGTTATGTTTCAGTTTTGAACCTTAAGACCTTTCAGGCCATGTTTTCGCATTTATATAGTATATTATGCAGTGTTCAGGTACAAATATCAATCATGGGTTAGCTTGTGGTCCTTCTAGGTCATGAGCGTCGTGTAGCATTCCGGGTACCAGATTCAAAACGTTACAAACTTGGTATCAGAGCCTAAGGTTCAATAGTGTCCTAGGATATTTGAAAAACCGCATCTAGTAAAGTCTTGTGCATGGGTGTGTTGCACGCCACATTTATGTACATGAGGCTATAAGATGTTTTAAGAATAGTTTCCCTTCTTTCAATATTTATGTCGTGCCAGTAAGCATTAGCTCAAATCTAAACCTCTGTCTAATCTATTTCTCCCTTTCTTTTATAGATTATGCCTCCCAAAAGGGCTAACGAAAGGAGAATCGGGAATTAGTCAGCACCACAGCCCATCCAAAAAGATTCCCTAGACGAGCATATCATTCATGGTAAATTTAGAATCGACTCCCTTACTTTATCTTACTCAATAGTAGCTTAAACAAAATCAACAAGCTATTATCCTACCTAGGTATATGATTCATGCTCGGTAGAGTGAGGTGGGGAAACGTAGGGAGAAAGAAAGAAAAAGAGAAAATAAGAGAGCTAGAACAGGTAGCTTTAATTTCATTTAGCCTAAGTCAGAGGGTAGGAATTGTTCTCATTTCCACCCAAATTCCTCAGTTCCAACTCCATCCCCAGTCAGTGTCCCAGCACTTAAGTTCAGAAACGGTAACAGTGATAGGGTGCCAGGCTCTAAGTCTCAGGGCAGTGTAGCATTTTCCTGAACTAATCCTCTTTGCCAGACTTATGGTAAAAACCACAAGGGTATTTGCAGAGCTGACAGTGAGGTGTGTTTTAGAAGTGGAAAGCCCAGACACAAAGTTAGAGATTATCCCTAGTCAGGATTTTAGGGTCAGCAGAACCGTTCCTCAGTTCAGTCTGATCACCCGAATCAGCAGGGTGCCACTTCCAGCGTAACCAGTGGGCAGCGCCCAAACTGACTCTATGCTCTTCAGTTTTGAAAAGATCAGGAAAATTCTTCTGATGTGGTCACTGGTACATTAAAGATCTTTCATTTGCATGTTTATGCTTTGCTAGATCCAGGATTTTTTTTTGTCTTTGGTTACTCCTTATATAACAGTTGATTTTGAAGTTAGTCCCTAAATTCTAGCAGAGCCCTTCTTAGTCTCTACCTCAGTGGGTAAATCCATCATAGCCGGACGGGTATACAGAAACTGTTCGGTGATGGTATCTCAGAAGGCCACTTCAGCAGACTTAGTCAAATTAGAGACGACTAATTTTGATGTCATTATCAGCATAGAGTGGCTTCATTCCTACCATGCTACAGTCGATTATAGAAATAGAGTTTTCCAGTTATAGTTCTGAATGGACCTGTCCTTGAGTGGAAGGGTAGTATTTCAGCATTCAGAGGTCTGCTTGTTTTCTACCTACGAGCTAGGAAAATAATATCTAAGGGATGTATCTATATCTTGTTTGAGTTAAGGACTCTAGTTTCAAAACTCCCAATCTTGAGTCAGTTTAAGTTGAGAGTGAATATTCAGATATCTTTTCTGAAGATCTTCTCAGAGTTCTTTCGTAGAGGGAAATAAACTTCAGCTTTGACCTTTTTTCAGATACTTAGCCCTTATCTATTCCACCATATAGAATGGCATCAATAGGACTCAGCGAATGTGATATTCTGAAAATAGCTTTCAGAACTTGGTATGGTCATTTCGAATTCTTAGTCATGTCCTTTGGTCTTACCAATGCCCAATAGCTTTCATGGACTCGATGAACCGTGTATTCAATTAGTACCTGGACATATTCATCATAGTCTTCATAGATGACATTCTTGTCTACTCCCGCTGTGAGCGTAATCATGCAGACCATCTCAGAAAAATATTACAGACCCTCAAAACCCATCAGTTATTATGATATATATTCATGTCCTATATATCAGCTCTATGATCATCGCTCATATTCATGCATATTATTGAGAATCGTGTATTCTTACAATTCCCAGTATAAAGAGTTCCAGTTTACCCCGTGTTACGAATCATGTCCCATGAGTTCAAAGACTTCAAAATCAAGTAATGCAGCTCATGACTCATGCACTCATGTTATGCTTTATAGTATGCTCAGCCCAGATGACTCATGCTCTACTTCAAATGATCAGTCAAACTTAAATTATGTCACGTATACCCTCAGTTTAGATCCCTCGGTGAAATCTATGGTGTTGATTCTCTATCCCTCATGCCTCAGTTACAGTGTCAATTCAGTAATCAATATTCAGTAAAAGACTCAGATAGTCCTGTAGAACCATGGCTTTCATCTATCAGTTACTTAGCCATCAGAATTCAGTATCAGTCCAAACCTCAGTTTTTGGTATTCGGCTATAAGAACCCAATATTTAGTTCCAGTATGAGTCTAGTTGCAGTCTTAGTTATAGTATCAGCACCATTTCAGTAATCAGATCAGAAACTCAGTTCAGATCCAGGTTTGCTTGACCATAGCATATGGTTATTAGCTATTCAGTTATTAGTATTTCAGAACCTCAGTTTACAGAATGTTTCCGAATCATGTTATACGCTTGGTTTTGCATCCTTAAGATAATACAATTTTTACTCATATATGCTCTGTTATCTCATATTACTCAGTCAATGATTACCTTTTATGCATAATGCTCTATAGTTTCAGTTCAGTTATTCAAACTAAGTACAGTTTAGTCTTACCTGCCCAGTATTCAGCTATCATCCATGTAGTTAATCAGATAAGTTAGTATGTTTATGCATTCGTTCTCAGCACCCATTCGAATATTTTCAGTAGTCTCAAGTGATGTGCTGTACTAAGGCAGAGAGTATAGTGGAAGAAGTATTTGAGGGACATGTCTAAGCCTGAAAATTTTTGATGCAGTGCATAAGGCTTAGTCACTCTATTTTAGATGATGTTTCATAGGCATTGCCTCCTAGTATAAGAATCCCAGCCATATGGTGATCCCCTAATCAGATGTCCTGCTAGACTAGGCCAAGATTTACTTTCTCCCTACAATCACTAGAACACTATAGAAAAAGTGTCATAGAAATACTCTAGTCGAGTATAAGTTTTCAGTATGAGTTAGTTCGCAAAGCCATCAATTTAGTTTAGTATCCATACAAACAAGTTCGTATAGTGTGGCTTCCCATTTTCCATCTAGTCGCACTATCCGAAGTCTCATGAATATAACTATTCAATGATGGATCAACCAGGTAGTTGCGTGTCTATCTCAGTTCATGTATTATTCCATAGTTTTAGAATCTAGATATTCAGTCACGATTCAGTTCGTAGTTGCCTGGTGTATTACCTCAGTTTCCTCATAGCTAAAAAGAAGGGAAAATCAACCCAACATTCTTCAAGGGACATAGTGTCCAAGGGGGAGATACATTGTAATCTCCTTAACTTTTATGACATAAACATGCCACTCTCTCTTCACGTAATGAACCTATTTTAAAGTAGTGGGTACCCATAGGTTGACCCTCTTTCTCCAATCTCAATTGTAAGCTATGTATTTAATGGCTCAGTTCAGTTCAGTTCATGATAGTCAATCCATGTCACATGTTACAGACTTAGTCATGTTCTTATATTTCTGTTCATGTGTGTTCAGTAAAGGATCTCGAGCTAAGATCAAATAAAATTTAGTATTTTGAAAATCTCTCCTATGAAGGGAGTGAAGAGATTTGGCAAGAAGGGAAACTCAATCACCGATATATCGATCCCTTCAAATTTCTCAGTCGCTTAGGCAAAGTAGCTTATGAGCTTGAATTGCCTTCAGATCTAGCTTTAGTTCATCCAGTCTTTTATGTCCCCTTGCTAAAGAAGCACATAGGTGATCCAGCAGTTGTAGTCCCAGTTGAGGGCGTAGATATTCAGAACTATCTCTCGTATGAAAAATTCCAGTTGAAACTCTTGACTATCAGACTCCTAGACCGAGGAACAAAGAAGTCCCTTTAGTCAAAGTTCTTGGGCGAAATCAGTCCGTTGAGAGAGCTACTTGGGAAGCAGAAGCAAACATGCGTACCAAGTTTCCTCACCTCTTCTCTGCCAACTCAGATCAAGCTCAAGGTAACAGTTCTCATTAAGCTTTTCAGTTTCATATTCAGATTTCAGTTACAAGATTAGCATCCATGTCATGTTCAAAATTCCATTATAAACTTGGTGTTAAATACCATTGCATATTCAGTCATGCATTCATATGTCAGTTCAGTTATATAATCATGCATCAGATATGTATTCTTATTGTGAGAACCTTAGTTCATCAGAACACTCAGTCATGCATTCATGAATCAGTTACACATGCATCAGATATGCATGTTCAGTATGATATATTCAGTTATCAGTTATGTCAGTCATGAGATCATGTTCCAGTCATTCATGCTCAATATGTACGTTATTTTATCTTCTCCCCTATTACTCAATCTCATTCGAGGATGAATGTTCTTAAGGGGGAGATATTGTAATACCCTGTACTTCTACCTAGCTTGAAATCGTTCTAAGAATGTTAGAAACTTACTTTGAAATATGAATACATTTTTGTACATGTGGAATTTTTAAGATTTTCACTTTTAATCATGTGGGAAATTGAATTAGCTTTCCAACGATATCAATTTCGTCCAAATCTGTTATTGGAGTAAGAAGTTACAGAAGTTTTATTCAGAGCTGTCAGAATTGCCCAGGTGCGATAGTCAGGTTGTCGGACTGTCGATCTAGAGATGGACTGTCGCCTAGACCGTTGCAGCCAAGGCAGTGAGTCAACCTTCTGGATAAGGTGCGATGGACAGGTTGACGGATTGTCAAACTTGTGATGGACCATCGCCTAAGTCATCGCTATAAGGCAATGAGTCTTTTTTTTGGTCCTCGTACGATGGTCAAAATGACGGACCGTCGAGCCAGAGATGGACCGTCACACAAGCCATTGCAGGTCCTTTTCATTGAATTTTAAGTCATTTTTAAAGGGTATTTGTTTTTTCTTCACCCGTTTTAACCCCTAATTATCTCATACCAAGGCTCATAAGTTCATTATTCATTCAAAATATCAAATTAGGGTTTCTCTCCAAGATCTATCCTCAAGAACAAGAAAACCCTAGGTGTTTAATTCCAAGTCAAGAATTCAAGTTTTTCTCTACCAATCTTCAAGATATCACAACCTAGATATGCCATGTGTTGATTCATGGGTTCTTTCACCCACGAAGCTCAAGAATCTCTTTTAAAATCCAAGATTTGGGTATTTGTGAATGTTCATGATTTAAATTGAATTTAAATTCATGTCCATGATTCTGTGTGTTTTTGATTCATGTTTTAAATTACATATTACAATGATTGACCCTAGTATGTGATGATTTGCATAATAACCATGATAAACCCCCTTGAAATTATAAGTTGATTGATGTATCCATGATTATTAGATGTGTTGATGATTTTATAACCAAAGCATGCTTCCCATGTGTTTGATTAAATGCCTATGTGAAAGAAAAGTGCAACACTAGCATGAAAATATGAAATCCCCATTCCTGTACAAGTTTATGCATCTCAAATGTTTGATGAAATGTCTTACTAAATGAATTATAGATTGTTGATGTTAGTCATGTATTCAAGAAAGTCATTCTTTGTCAGTTTTTTTCCATAGATTCCTGAGGGTACTTGTACCCAAAAAATATAGCTGTGTGCCTAGAGTCGGTATCATGTTTTCATGATATCCTCAATCAAGACATGATCCATAGAACTCAGTCAGTCATGTGACTCAGGAAATCTCAGTAATACAGTAATCTCAATACTATTCCGTCAGTCAACAGAACTCAGTTAATTCAGTTAATTCAGTCAGTAATCCATGTTCAATGTCTATTTAGATGGGAGTAGGAATTAACACCGAGTGAACCTAAGGATGGAAACACACCTGTTCTATGATGGTGTAATTCTTAGAAGCAATCCTTACTTTTCAGAACTACACAGCCAGCGTAGGTTGAGACATTATAACTTGCTATATGAGGGTAGATGAGGTGGCTTAACCTATTATGTGAGGGTTTCTACCATTCTCACTAGAGTTACATATTATATGAGGGTTACTCATAGATTGTCCTTACCAGTGGCGCGGTATTGACACCCTTCTAATTGGGGTTACAGATTGGACCCCAACTCAGCTATAATGTGTTATTTAGGGCGTGTCAGTTAGATAACTACTTCCCACAGTTTCAGCTACAGAAATCAGGACTGTTAGATATAGTCATTCATTTTTAGTAATAGAACTCAGATAGTTCTACAGAATTCAGGAATGTCAGATATAGTTAACTCAGAATAGTACTAAACTCAACTAGTTCCATCAGAAACTAGACTGTCAGATACAGTCACTCAGTATTAGTTATTTCAATTATACAATTATCAGTATCTCATGTTATCAGTACTCAGATTCAGTAATCATGTTATCATGAACTCAGTTATAGTTATTATGTATTCATGCATGTATTCTTACGTCTATATTGTCCAGTCAGTTAGTATAGTTCAGGCATGTGAACCCTTTGCATTCAGCCTACCTTCCATGCATACCAGCACATTCAAAGTACTGATGCATTTACGCTATGGTGTTTTATACCATAGGTTCAGAAGTACGAGCTCCAGAGTATCAGTAGCATTTCAGTCTCAGCAGTCAGAGATTGCAGCGAGTCCTCATCTTTTGAGGACATGACCATTTCTTTATTATCTCATTAATTAATTTATTAGTTGGAGTTAGTTGGGGACATGTCCCATCAACTCCTTATTCAGATAGTTCAGTCAGTTAGAGGCTTTTCAGACTATCATGTTTAGATAGTTATTTCAGTGTTTGGGTATTTCATACCCCTTCTATATGTTATGATTTATCAGTTATGTTTTAGTTTTGAACTTTAAGGCCTTTCAGCTCATGTTTCCATATTTATATAGTATATTATGCAGTGTTCAAGTACAGATATCAGTCATGGGTTAGCTTATGGTCCTTCGGGTTTATGAGCACCGTGTAGCATTCCGTGTACCAGATTTGGGATGTTACATTAACAAAGATGGAAAACAAAGATGTTAAGATCACACATACCTTAAGTACTATTTTCTAGACTAGGGAATAAGAACGGGTACTTGGACTTCATGTCCTCTTCCACTTCCCAAGTAGCTTCCTCAAATTTTTGGTTCCACTAAAGAACCTTTACCGATGCCACTTTCTTTGTCCGCAACCGATGGACTAGCTGATCTAAGATCTCCATCGAAACTTTCTCATAGGATGAGGAATTCAAAATGCCCACACCTTCTAAAGGAATAACCAACGAAGGATCACCCACACACATTCTCAATATCGAAACATGGAAGACCGGATGAATGAAGCTCAAGCTAGAAGGCAACTCCAATTTATATGCAACATTGCCAACCCTTCTCAAAACAAAACATGGACCAACATAACTGGGACTGAGCTTCCCCTTTTTCCCAAACCGCATCACGCCCTTCATGAGAGACACCTTTAAGAACACCAGTCATCAACATTAAACTCTAACTCCCTTCATCTCACATCTGTATTAGACTTTTGGTAACTTTGGGCGGTCTTAAGACTATCCCAAATCACCTTCACTTTCCCCATGGATTGGTAAACCAAATCAGAACCAAATAACTTATTTTTACTAACCTTAAACCACCCAATAGGATACCTATACCTCCTACCATACAACGCCTCAAACAAAACCATATCAATGTTAGAGTGATAACTATTGTTGTAGGTAAATTCTATGAGAGGCAAATGGTCAACCCAACTACTACTAAAGTTAATGACACAAGATCTGAGCATGTCCTCCAATGTCTGAATGGTTCTCTCCGCTTGCCCATCCATCTGTGGGTGGAAAGTGATACTAAGGATCACCTTAGTCCCTAAACCTCTCTGAAAAGACCACCAAAAGTGAGATGAGAACTGAGTACCTCGATCAGCTATGATGGAAACTGGAGCACCCTGCAACTTCACGATCTCCTTAATAAAGAGCTTAGTGTAATGTTTCACTGAATAATTAGTCTTTCCTGGCAAGAAGTAAGCAGACTTTGTTATCCTATCCACAATGACTCAAATAAAATCACACTGATGGCGAGACCATGGAAGACCAGTATTGAAATCCATATTAATTATTTTCCATTTCCACATAGACAACTTAATTTCTTGAAATAGTCCACCAGGCCTCAAGTGTTCTACCTTCACTTGTTGACATACCATGCACTTAGACTAAAAATTGGCCATATCCCTCTTTAAGTTACCACCAATAAATTTCTCTTAAGTCATGATACATCTTCGTCAAATCAGGATGAATAGTATAATGCAACTCATAAGCTTCAGCCAAAATTCTTCCTCGTAACCTATCAACATCGGGAACACATAATCTACCTTGGTACCTCAAGATACCACCACCACCAATCTCAAAAGCTATCACTTTATACCTACCTACATCCTCTTTGATATACATCAAGATAGGGTCCAAGACATATTTCTCCTTCACCTCCGCACCAAGAGATGACTTTGCCACCTATTGCACAATCACACCACCATCTTCGAAGTCCAGGAGACAAACTCTAAGATTAGCCAAATAGTGAATATCCTTCACCAGTCATCATTTTTTCTCATCCACATAAGATATGCTCCCCATGGACAACCTACTAAGAGCATCTGCAACCATGTTAGTTTTACCTGGGTAATAGTGGAGACTCATGTCATAGTTCTTTAGTAAATCAAGCCACCCCCTTTCCTTGAGATTTATATCCTATTGAGTAAACACGTATTGCAGGCTCTTATGATCATAATAAATATCCATAAGGACCCGATACAAATAAGGTTGCCAGATCTTCAATGCAAACACCACAACCAATAATTCAAAGTTATGAGTTGGATAGTTCTTCTCATGAACCTTCAATTGTCTAGAAGCATACGCAACCACCTTGCTATGTTGCATCAACGCACAACCCATCCCACCCGGGATACATCACAATAGATACTAAAACCATCAGTGCCCTCAGGTAGAGTCAAAATCGAAGCCGAATTCAACCTATCTTTAAACTTCTCAAAACTACCCTCACAAACATCAGACCACAAGAATTTCACTTTCTTCTGAGTCAACTTAGTTAATGGGGCAGCAATAGAAGAGAAACTTTCCACAAACCTTCTATAATAACCGGCTAAACCGAAGAAGCTCCGAATATCAGTTGGAGTAGTGGGTGTAGGACACTACTTAACCCATGCAATTTTCTGTGGATCTACCATGATCCCTTCACTAGAAACAACATGACCCAATAAGTCACAATATTTTACTAGAACTCACACTTTGAGAACTTTGTATATAACCACTATTCTTTCAAGGTTTGCAACAGAAGACGGAGGTAATCGGTAGATCTGCCTCACTCTTAGAATACCCCAAAATATCATCAATAGATATAATTATGAATAAATCCAAGAAATGATGAAAGACCCAGTTCATGAGATCCATAAATGCTGCCGGGGCATTAGTCAAACCAAAAGACATCACCAAAAACTTAAAATAACCATACCGAGTTTGAAAAATAGTCTTAGGGATATCCCCCCCCCTCTAATCTTCAACTGATGGTACCTAGACCGAAGATCAATCTTATAAAAGTACTTAGCACCCCAAAGTTGATCAAAGATATTATCAATCCTTTGAAGAGGATACTTATTCTTCATGGTCACCTTATTTAATTGGCGGTAATCTATGCACATTCGAAGGGCCCCATCTTTCTTACACACAAAAAGCATGAGAGCACCCTATAGAGGCACACTAGGGTGAATAAACCCTTATCCAGAAGATCTTTCAACTGCTCCTTGAGCTTTTTCAACTCAGCTAAAGCCATTCTATAGGGATGTATAGAAATAGGACGGGCGTACGAAATAAGATCAATCCCAAAATCAATTTCCCTATCCAGAGGAATACCAGGAGGATCATCAGGGAACACCATAAGAAATTCACAAACCACAAAGACAGACTGCAAGGAAGGACCTTTGGATCTAGAATCCTTAGCATACACCAAATAATAGGGGCACCCCTTAGAATCAATTTCCAGGATCTAAGCAACAAAATGAACCTTCCCTTAGGCACTAGGGAAATACCTTCCTACTCAATCACCGAATCATTAGGGAAGTGGAAAATGATCCTTCGATCCAATAATCTATTTCTAAAATCACATCAAAATTTAGCATGTCCAACTCTATCAGATCCACTAAGATCTCCCTACCATAGACCAACATCACACAACCCCTGTAGACCCTTCTAGCTATAATAGAGTCACCCACCAGGGTGGACATAGAGAAAGGATTCAGAATACACTCAGGATCAAAACCAAAATGAATAGCCACATAAGGGGTCGCAAAAGAGAGGGTAGACCCAGGATCAAGTAGCCAGTATACATCATTAGATAAAATTTTAAGCATACCAGTGACAATATCGGGGGATGCCTTAGAATCCTGGCGGGTGGCAAGAGCGTACAGACGATTTCGACCAGCATAGGAGCCAGAAATAGAAGTAGTACCTTTTGATGTCGGAGCTGGTGAAGTAGCAATATAGATCTTATTTTCCCCAGAAGTAGCCCTAGAATCACAATCCCTCTATATATGATCATATTTAAAGCATTTGTTCTGCCCTTCTTCACAAACACCATGATACACCTGACCACCAAATCTACAAAGGGGATATAATGTAGCTGACTGAGCCCCACTAGCCTGTGGATGGGTATCCTGTACCCTGGGACCAACACTATTTTGGAAATGACGATCACTCGGTGGCTTAGGATAAGGAGCACTAGACGTAGAGCAGGAATCAAAACTTCTTATTATTCCTTTTACTCATCTTTACTTGCTTATTCTTTTGCTCTTCCACTTGTTGCATATACACCACAAGCCTAGATGTCCATATACTTATTCAATAAGGCGACCTTGCTTTCTAAGATCAAAGCACAGGACAATTGGATAGCAAACTTCCTCATTCTAGCCCTCATGCTAGACACTAATTTTGGAGCATATATAGATGATGAAACTATAAGGCATACTCCTTTACTGGCATCCTGCCTTACTTCAAATTCACAGATTCCTCGGCCTTTGCTACCCTCAACTCCTAAGGAAAGAAGCGATCAAGAAAAGTACTGGAGAAGTCATCCCATAAAGCAGACTTAACGTCATCACCCCTAGGCTAGTCCCATTCCTCATACCACTGATACGCCGCATCCTTCAACTGATAGCAGTGAACTTAACGCCCTCCACATCAGTAGTATGCATTACACAAAAAATCTTTTCTATCTCATTAATGAAATTTTGAGGGTCTTCCTCTACTTTAGAGCCAGTGAAAGTCGGAGGACTCAACCTCATAAATTGGCCAACTCTAGTAGCTTCAGAAGATGAAGCAACAGAAGCAACATGCTCAGTCTGAGAGGCCACCAATTGGGTCAGCAAATGGATCGACTAGCAAAACTTAGCATTAGATACACCAACTTGAGGTGTTTGAGGAGGGCTAGGGGGAATCGGGGGAACTCCACTACGACAATCAGAAGTAATAACCCTAGACCGGGTTTAAACTCCTAAGGTAGGATGAGCTTCGTCTACATTGTCCTCAAATAGGACAGAAGAGTTTCCATGAGTATTAGATCTTCTGGGAGGCATGATCTGAAAAGTGAACATACGGGAATTAGAAGAGATTTTAAGATCTTAGACTCTATAGCTCAAAATAGAACAACAAGAAAGAAAAATATTTATAAATGACTTATAGCCTCTCCCTTATAAGTGTGGTGCGTTATACACCCATTAAAAGAGACTCTACTTGACACAACTTTGTGGATACCCAATGACACCAAACCTAGGCTCTGATACCAACTTTTTCATGACCCAAACCAAGACCTGGACATGACAGGTATCTCAAGTCCAATAAGAACCGGAGACCACCCCCTGCACACAACAAAAATAAACATAATACCCCTAACATCGGATAAATTCCAAACATATAAAAAGATTACATAGGATAAGATCAAAGGATTTAAGACATATCTATAACTGATAACCGGCCAAAACAACCAACCATTATCTCCCAAGTCCACAGTAATCCATAAAGCCTTCTAATAAAACTAAAATCAATAAAGCATCAGGATATAGCATTGACCTTGACAATGACAATGTTAATGATAAAGAAAACTCTTAATTCTGTTCTAGGACAAAAAACTTGTAAAATGTCTAAGTCTTCCAGAGAATGAAAGCTTGCCACTTCACCGCAATGAACCGATGAATCAAATTGATCCACTTAACTCTGCACAGGAAAAGTAGAGGTATTTTTGGTGCCTGCATCATTTGGGGATACAACATTCAAAGATGGTTAGTAGGTTGAGCACTAGTATGTAACTCAGGGATACAGGATAAACTAAGTCAAGTTAAATCCGAGTCAAAACCATGTGCATATCATTATATACATACATAAATAAAATGCAAGAAAAGGAAACAAGGCTTAACATGCACTTTAAAACTTTAGCCTGGATTGTGTAGCTCAACCTTCATATCATAAGAAGGCACCCGCGGGCTATATGGGTCCATCTCTTCCTTAGCTGGAAGGACCCCAGTGTGTGTAGCTGCACGAACCATAGGATGTACATATGTACCATAGGGGACTCGAACCTCCCGGCATACAAAGGTGAATTAAGCTTCCAATCATGTGATATAATGTGGGGGACTCGAACCTTCTAATCATATAATCATAATAAGAGGGACTCGAATCACCCAGTCATGTAGACCCCCGTGTTGCAACCATGGTTTTCAGTATTGGTCCCTTAGGACCTCCACTTTCACGGCACAACCACACAACCCTCATTAAAGCTAATTTAAAATATTTAACGTACATTCCCATTTATTGAACCATAATACACATTTAGGCATAGACTGTTAGTATTGTCATACCAACTACACTTGTAAAGTAACATTAACATGCCAAAACAATTATCATCACTTGCAAAATTCACAACCTTCTTGGTTAATTTATACATTAGCTTGGGGAAATATATATCCCTACAAGGTTCAATTAAAAATTATTATGATTCATTAACTTTTCATATTGTGCAATGGTTCAAAAGTAGTTCAATGTGCATACTTTTCATATTCAAATTCAATTTCACAATATGGGATTGAGGTCATTACCACTTCAACTGTCAATATTCATAAAATTTGGGGAATTCACAATACTTTAGTTTACTCACCATACCCATGCATCAAATTGGTTTTAAAATCGCTATTTCAGCAAAACCAATGCATATACAAACATGGAATATTACATAAAGAACAATCATTCAAAATCCTCAACCCATGTTCAAATCCCAACATCAAAATCATATAAATAGCACTTTAAAACACATGCTTTTAACAAAATAACAATTGAGGAAAAGTAACATGCCTGAAATACCCCAAATTATAGAGAAAATTCAACCCTTAAAGCTCAACTTAACCCACTTCTTGGAAACCCTAAGTGCAGATGCTTGGGAGAATTGAGAGGAAAGAAGAATATTCGAAGTGTTTTATCAATGAAAATAGGGCCCCAAGTATGTTTATAGGTCATGGGTTATTATTAGGATAAGAGGGAAATGTATAAAATATCCCCATTAAAAGTTGGAAAATAAGCCATCGATCGTTACGGGTCTCATAACGACTCATCACGACTCATCACGAATTGTCTCCATGAGTCATTGTCAAGACAGTGTCACCAGGAACACACACTATTGACCTTATGACTCATACACCATGGCTCATAATAGGATATTATGACTTATAGGGTCTAGTCGTAGTCAACATAGAACCCATTTGGGAATACACTGGACATCCTACGATTTGCATACAACGACTCATAATGAGTTCTCACAGCTCATAGTGAGCTACTCATACTTAGAGTAGAAAACTTAGCCGCACACATTGGCCAGGCTACGATTTGGGTCCAACAAACCGCCATGACTTCCTATGACTCGTAGGGTAAGTCGTAGTTGGGACAGTGAGGATAAAATTTCAAAAATTCCTTAGAGATCAACACCTTGGGTGTTTCAAAGAACAATATATGAAGTGCGATAAAGATGATGATGATGTGATGTACGAGGTCATCTCACAACCTCCGTATACACCTATGGAGCTGTGCTCCTGAGGTAGGACCTTTGGGTGGTTCATCAACCCATATACAACCAATATCCAATATCCAATACCAATATCCATCTCTCTGATACATATATCGGTAGAAGGTTTTAAGGATGATACATTTTCTGTCAGAAAAAACTAGTATTTTTAGTATTTTCATAGTAGTACCAATGTTTAATGAATGAATATGATATGAGGATGTAATGCTCATAATTAATCAAAATGAGAATATTCAATATCCAACCAATAAACTAACCAAGTGAGCTAAAAATCCACTCAGATCAACCAACCATCCATGATCTGATATAGTCGAAAAACTATCAAGTGAAACATGCAAGACTGTCATAGATACCACATAAATCCCAAAATCTAGGCTTTTCCCACCAAAAAAAGTTAAACCAAACATGCATATTTCAATACCAGGCTACAACATCATATAATACCCCACACGGTCACACATACAACAAAAAGTGCCTCACGATCACAAAATAATATCCACATAGGCCCCCACATGGGCACGTAAATCACCTAACACATTTTCTATGATACAACCCCATACCTATAACATGCTTTTACATTATTATTAACTACCCAACCCATTTTGAAGAAAGTTAAAGCCATAACCTACCTCAAAAGCCAAAAATCGATCACAAAAGTCTTCAATCCAGAGCTTTTCCCCTAAGAACAGAGCTAGAATCAACTAAAACATATAAATATAGAATCTACGCGTCAAAAGGAAGCCACCAACAATCATATTACCCACTTTCAAATTGACCTCAAAATGGGCTTTCAAAAAAGGGTAAAATTAGATTTTTTTTATTCAAAACCTATTTTCCAAGATTAAAGGAACTCATAGGAGAAAATCCAAGTGAAAAAGGGTTGGAATTGGGGTTTAAATTGAAGAAATATTATTTTTAGGCCTTTCAGGCCAAAATTCCCAAATTTCACCATTTTACATCTAAGTTTTAACAAACTTTAAATGATAAAAATTGAAGAAAAGTACTTAAAATAGTGATTTGGAGCTTATCCAAGCTTGGAAATAGAATAAAATGCTCAAAAACTCAAACCCTAAGCTCCAAGTCTAAAAAAAGATGAAGAATCACGAAAAAAGAATATTTAAATATACTAGGTACCGCTAAAGCAAACCATGGGTTGCTATAGCGGTCAGCGCTAAAGCGTCCAGGTGTTCTAAAGCGATACCTAAATGAGGGTGAAAGTCCGCTAAAACAAACCTCAGACCGTTTTAGCGATAGACACTAAAGCTCCTAGTTACCGCTTTAGCAGTACCTGTAAGGCGCCAGGGCTGCCAAAGTGCCTAAAGGGCCGCTTTAGCAGTCACACCAGCAGCTATGCACCAGATGGAGACTTGGAGAATTTCAAGTCCCCACAGACCTCTCAGGATTCCTCTAGAATCTCGAGAACACAAACGAACTATGCTACTCTATAATATTAGATGCTTCGGACTCAATGGTTATATTAGATTATAAAAAAAGTATCATTTTCATAGAGTTGACCCCCAAAACGCAATTTCACAACTTTTCAAATCAAGGGTCGAAGATATAAAAGCCGTAAAATCACACCAACCATGCTATTAAGCTAAAATCAATGTTCCAGATTTGCTGGCGCAATTTATTTTGTCATCCAATGGACAGATCAATAAATATTGACTGAAGTCAAATATAAGGCTTTTCAAGCCACCAAAAATCATAAGCTCGCACAAATCATATCAAATGTATTGAAAACCATGCCAATTATCCCCATAATCCAGAAACACCACAATGCAACCATGGGAAGGGGTACAAAGATCAAATCACATAGAAATAAATATGCCACACAAATCACCAAAAATTAGGTCAGTACATTGCGTGAATATCATTATGCTTCTTTTTGGATTTAAAAGAGATAAACAAGAGTGTAGTAACAATGAAGAGGAGGTGAAAGAGATCATTGTGCAACTCTATTGTTCAATCTGTAAAGGCAGGTTATGAGATATATAAGGAAAATAGAAATCTGACTCATCTATGATGTGTTCCTTTTTTTCATTATTAGCTATGTAATTTTATAGATTACTATTATTTATAACCATACATTGATTATTATGTAACACCTTCATGTTTATGCATTGTTAGATCCTAGAGCCATATTGTCCTTTGTGACTCCCTATATAGCATTAGACTTCAGTGTCAGCCCATAAGTTCTAATAGAACCCCTCACATTGTCTATTCCAGTCAGTAGTTTTATTATAGCCAAATAGGTATATAGAAATTGCCCAGTCACAGTATCTCAAAAAGATACTTCAGTTGAACTCGTAGAGTTAGAGATGACAGATTTTGATGTCATTCTTGGCATGGATTGGCTCCACTCCTGCCATACCTCAGTTGACAGTAGAAATAGGACAGTTCAGTTTTAGTTCCCTAATGAGCCATTCCTAGAATGAAAGGGTAGTAACTCAGTCCCTATAGGCCCGTTTTCCCTTATATATTGATTATATTATAGAATTCGCTTATATATCTTTCAACATTTGTAGGTTTATTTCATGACTCAAATTATCGAATCATGAGGACACCTACTCTAATTCACCTATATAGGAGAATCCCTTACAACCTATTACCATACATATGGAAGCCTTATTAACAGAAAATAACCACCTTTATTACAACTGATTATTACCATTTAAATACGAAATTAAACTATCCTAGGATCTAGTCTACAGGTACAAGATCTACTAAGAGAAAATAAGGAATATCCAGGATACAACTTCTAGTGAGAGTGAGTAAGTGGAAGCTGCTGGAAGATTACCACCACACAATCATTAAACTATCATTGATCCCTATAAAAGACTATATCCCAAAAAGAGTATAGCAAGTGTAGCATCAATACTAACCACACGTATTGATAAGCCTCATCGATTAACCTGAATCAGATTACATAAATATAACATAGCTATCCAAGAAACATACAAGAAAATGAGCTTATTAATCAACCCCTAAGATTACCCTCCACCCTCTCTATAACCCTGTTAAAGGTCTCGAGACACCACCCTACCCTCCTTTCATGACATAATTACCACAGACCACCAATCTTGTTTACCTCGTAACTACATACGACCTCTTCCCTATCCCATCGACATAGAACTATTAAATTAGCCCCAACCCAGTGGGATTCCACCACCACGAGTAACCCAATAGTAAGCCCTACTAAAAGTAAGAATTAAATCGAGAGGGTTCATACTGTTATATCCAAAAGCAATCCATGCCCTAACAAACATACATTCAACATGTAGCAACAACAAGAAGTTAAAGACCAGTTAATAATAACAGGCTATCACCAAGTCAAATCAAATCAAGCCAAGTCCATGCAGGTAAATAATTATGCAACTAAACCACAAAATGTCAACAACCTTGACACTAATAGCAAAAATCTCAAAATACATAACCAATACCCGGATCACACGGAGTCCAAATATGCACACACAAACCAAGCATATAAGCATAAGTTTTGGTTCACTCATGGAACCCATATACTCACCTGACGCTCGTACATACACGCTATGGGTGATGCATCCACCCTCTAGACATGACCTACAGGGGACAATTATCGTTCATGTACTAAATTTTTGACATAAGTCTCCGACCTTGTTTTATCTATATCCCATGAGAGCATTTTAAATACTAGAACATCTCACATTTAGAAATAACCTGGTCAATTAAATAAACAAGTAAAACATTTCATTGACCAATACCAAACAACATGCATTAACTAGCCGCACTACAAGTAGTTAATATGCTCTTACAATACATGTTGAATTAACTATAATACTATTTTTATGCTATTGGTGGGCCCCTATCCTTGACGCATTTTCAATACTAACCTTGAGAGACCTGAACTAGAAGTACTACCTAGGTTATTTGGGAAATACCCTCCCTCGCACCTTACCGGTACCATTTTGTTCTTCGGAGTTCAGCTAACATCCTATAATCACCTTCCTACTATGACACAAATGAATTTACAACACGAAGAACTCCCCGAAATAGACTCATGCAACATAACATGAAATAATCATATAAAAACCCTTAATATATAGATTACCCGCCTTTTAACCGATTAAATTCATACTTTCTAACCCGAGTCAATGCTATAAATTTAACCTTTTCTTACCTGGATGTCAACCAGTTGTAAGAAGGATAAAAAAATACAATTCCCAACCATATGAATGTGTTACCACCAAAAATATGTGGGTTTGGACCTAGCCGCATCGCTTTCTCCCCTTTTACAAGGTTCCAAAGCATGGGAGGTAGCCCTTAGAATTTTCAGAGCCTCCCACATTTTTATTTCACCAAATGGAGAAATGAAAAAATAAATCTACTTAAGTGGAGATTCTGCCTTACGTCACACCGCTATAGCGAAATAAATAACGCTATAGGGAAAGACGTCAGTCCGCCCCCACTATTTAATGATTCAAAATTTTACTCCACGTTGTCCCACATAATCTTTCTAATGAAATTTTGATAATATCTGCACTCCATAATAATGTCGAGACGTTTCTAAGTAACGATGAATTTTGTCGTTACAGTTCATCGATTATTTAGTATCAATATTATAAATAGAGTCAGAATATTTTTAAGTTGCATTTTTACGTATTGGTACTTTTTGGTTGTATTCTTCTTCTTGTGTTTATATTTTATTAATTGATGTAACACATAAAAGAATAAGTAGTATAAACACTTCTCCTTTTAATAAATAAAAATAATGACATTTTTTTCTTTTAGTTTCTTGTAAAGGTATGAGTTTTTTATTTTAAACATGATATTACATACATTTTATCAAACACTATTTAAATATTTTCTTTTATTAATAGTAATGTATTTATTTTACTAATTTAAAAGAAATTATATGGTAAAAGAAATTAAATTTGGTTATACCTTGGTGTTTATATTATTTATTATCGTAATTTTAAGTCATCTCAAGTTTCGATCGAGGGTTGATGTAATAGTTTTGAACACAATTAATGCAAATAACTAAATTTTATATAAAACATAAAATTGACATTATATAAAAAGTATTGGTTAAAATAGTTAAATTAACCTTGCAATCTCCAATATAGATTGTTGCTAAGTCTTTATAATTAAAAGCACTTGTCTCGAACTTTAAATGGAGGGAAAGTTTATTCTATTTTGAATAGTTCAAAGGACAATACTGAATTATGTTTACTTGTTTTCGAGCAATTGTTAGCAAAAAGGATATTCATTAGCTATTTTGTTAGTTTGGGATATTTGAGAGCAAAAAACGTAATGATAAGTGCATTTTTTTAGCCAATAAATAAGGGAGTATAAAATTGACTCATTTAAATAAGGCAAAAAGGGTATTATGGACCCTTGTACTTGTCGAAGTTTTTAAAGTGATACCTCTACTTAATCTTTTGTCATTTGAACCCTTCAACCTATCAAAACACGAGCTTTCAAACTCGTCCTACCATGGGTGTAGATCCACATAATATAAATTAATGCCACATAGAATCCACATCATTAATTGATTTTTTAAATTATTAATCAACAATATTAAATAAAAAAATATTTTTAAAAATAACACTTATATTTCTTACCTTTCTCATCTTCCTAAACCCACAACCACCATTAACACCATTTTCACCTCCCCCAACCCACAACCATAGAAACAATAGTTCCCACCCCCCTTACGCCATTTTTCTTTTCTTTACTCTTCCACGCAACAATTAGAATAACAATCAATACATCATCCATTAAAGATACCACTTTGTGTATTAATTTCTTTTATCCATTAACAATAAACAATCGTATCTATCTCCAAAAATGCCTATAAGCTATTCCAAATGACTCTTTTCAAGAACCTCAGCAGATGCACTCAACAAATCTTCCAAATCAAATGCTTTATAATAATCTGAAAAACACAAGATTCTTTTTAACCCCATTTTCTATCCAATTCTCATCACCACTACTCAATGTCGCCGCCGCTGAATTTCTATTTTTTCACCTCCATTTTTGAGTTTCTCAACTCGCTTCTCCCTGAAAACTTCTATTTCCGATTGCTTAACTGTCTCAATATCATCACTTCTCATCCTACCTAACACAAATAAAATCGACAATAGCATAAAAAATCAAGCAAAAAACACATTTACAATCCCAAAAATAGCTCCATCAGATAATTTCTTTTTCCTATTCTTCGTATTCCTAATTTCAAGCCTAACAATAGCTGTAGCAGATTCGGTGATGAAATTATGGATGGTGGGTGGGTGGGCTGGGGGTATAAAGAAAAAAAGAGTGGCTATATTATTTTTATTTGCTTATAATTTAAATTATTTTCAATTCAAAATTGTATAAATACACGCTTCAAATACATGAAATCACGCATTTGTTCCACTTCATCTATTAAATTGCCACCTAGACTTAGTCAACAGGGTTTAGAATATTGTGATTCATTAAGTTTAAGGGTATAGATGACAAAAGTCCAAGTAAAGGCGTTCATTTTACAAATCAGGACATGTACAAGGATCCACCGAGCTATTTCGCCTTTAAATAATTCACAAGTATATTTTATGATTTTTTCCTTTCTTATTGCTATTTTAGTTGTAGCATTAGAGAATAGATTAGTAGCATTTGTTAAATAAAATAACTAAAATTTGTCATAAATAATTGTATGAATTAAGTTTTTCGAGTAAAGAAACTCTACTTTCTCTGGTACATCTTTCCAAATTAATAAGCAAAAAAAATGAGTAGTATATGTGCTAGGAAGCGGAAAAAAAGAGTTGAGAATGCCTCTCAAGTTTCCAATTAATTTAAAGGGAAAAGTAGATCCCGCAATATTAGTGGGTCAAGTCCTTCAAACAACTACACACAGTTGTTCGAAAACTGCATTAGTTGTCCCAAAAATATTAAATTGTCCAAAATCTTCGCATAGTTGTCGAACATCTTCTATAGTTGTTGGGACAAATTCTATAGTTGCGATAATTTTTACCGTTGTTATAGCAAAAGTATAAAAATAAAAAACTAATGAAAAATTATCATTTTTACCTAATTTTTTAAATTTGAAGAATCCACTTAATTAACAAACTTATTTGTCACTTTTAATTGCATCTCTCAAGAAAGCCACAAGGAGGGAAGGAAAATAATAGTAATATTTATCTTTGGGATTTTAGGCAATTACTAATTCATGGATATAATAGGAGTGGGTCTAGACCTTCATCAAATGGTTCACTTTTTAATATAGTCTTTTCAATGTAAACTATAGTTAAATTTTATCATCGAAATTCGTCAAATTAAAATTTTAGATTGCCTCTATTCGTTTTAACATATGCTATCTTTTAAATATCAATTAAACTAAATGCTATTGAAAATGTTTAGTTACCTATCTATCCAGAGAAAATTGAAGGAAAGATGTCTTTTAAGTCTTGAATGAAGGATTGGTGATAGGGTCAAACATCATTAGGAAACTTGATTAAGTTAATTGTGGACTTGATTAATATTTTCAAAACTTTCTAATCTTTTCAAAAATACAAATCAACCCAACCCACACCCCTCTTCAATCAAAATCAACCACTCTCTTCTATCTCTCGACAGCTTCTCTCAACTCTCTCTCAACCAACAGTTCTGTAAAATTTCCCCCTTCAACCCCCGATGACTTCTACCTACGGTAATAAATAGTTGGGCTTCGAGTTCCCCTCTTTTCTCCCTTCAACCTCCGGCGACAAATAATTGGGCTTCGAGTTTCCCTCTTCAATTAAAATCAACCTATCTCTCATCCCTCTCTCGACAACTTATCTCAACTCTCTCCCAACTAACTGTTTTGCAAATTTCTCATTTCAATCCTCGGCGACTTCAACATCCGACTACAAGTAGTTGGACTTTGAGTTCCTTTTTGACTTCAACCTTCAATCGACGTGACAACCTTGCTCTCCTGCCATATTAGCTTCAAATTCTTCATCGTTCCTTTTCTTCTTTCACAGATAAAAATTTATGGCCTTTTTAGTTTTGAAGAAAATGAGGAACTTGAGCCAATTTCTCTTATAGTATTGGTTAACAATTTCAATATTTGTTGCATTAATTCCAAATGTGATCTGAATAAAATCCTAATTTCTGGTATTTCTTCTCTTCTCTTTTCAAAGTGAATTATGATATTTTGTTGTTTGTTGAATTTTTTTGAAGTTTGATTTTTATTGTTTGTGTTTATAAAAATAAAACGACAATTTGGGTTGATTTGTTCTGTTCTTGTTCTTGGTAAAAATAGTAAAATTACTGTTTTTTTACTGAACAAACTAGTGCTATTGTTTTTTGTTTCCTCCGACAGATTACCCATCTAGTGCAATATATTAACCATCTGATACTACAAATTTATCATATGATGCAACAGATTAACCATATGATGCACCGGAGGAACCATCAGATTACAATTCTGATGCAACAAATTAACTATCTGATGCAACAAATTTACCATATATTGCAATAGATTAAGCTCGGATAAAAATTTGATGCAACTAATTACTCATCTAGTACAATGGAAGAACTATCAGATTAATGATACGATGAAATAGATGAACCTTCTATTGGATAAAATCCTATCAACTCTTCCAACTGGAAATATCCAACACTTGATTTTTCCAACTGATCATTCATCTTCCGTGATAGAAGACCCTATGTTGGAAGAAATCTAAACAATATTGACCGTTGATAACTGTTCGAACACATCACTTATGTGTTGCAACAGATGTGTGACCTGTTGCACAGACCATTCATCTTTCTCAATAGATGAGTGATATGTTTTGTATTATCGTAATAGATTACCCAGTCGTTGCTGCAGGTTAGTTAACTACTCTGACAGATCACTCATATGTTGTAACAGATGTGTGATCTGTTGCATAAACCATTCATCTTTCTCAATAGATAAGTGATATAATTTGTATTATCACAACAGATTACTCAGTCGTTGTTACAAATTATTTAACTATTCTAACAGATCACTCATATGTTGCAACAGATAATGTCATAATAGATGTGTGATCTGTTGCACAGACCATTCATCTTTCTCAACAGATGAGTGATATGTTTTGTATTATAGCAACAGATTACTCAGCCATTGCTACAGGTTATTTAACTATTCCAATAGATCACTCATATATTGAGACAGATGATGTTGTGACAGATGTGTGATCTACTGCATAGACCATTCATCTTTCTCAATAGATGAGTGATTTGTTTTGTATTATCGCAACAAATTACTCATCCATTGTAATAGGTTATTTAACTGTCCCAACGGATCACTCATATGTCATAACAATATGTGATCTATTGCACAGACCATTCATCTGTCTTAAAAAATGAGTGATATTTTTTGTATTGTTGTAACAGATTACTCATTCGATGCAATAGTTTGGTTACATAGTGTAATAGATATACTACCTAGTGCAACAGATCGGTGATCTATTGCAATTGTTATTTTACTATTTTGCTTGTTTGATTTACTGTTATCCTTTTTTAACGATGCATTAATCAACTATAATATATTTTTTTATGTTCCTATTAATTTTAGATAATATGGTTTCCAAAAGAACAGAAATTGAATCAAGTCCGAGTAAAGAAACAAGTGAAGCAGCTAGGCTACATCCACCACTCTATGAGTTTGCTTTACAAGCGTTATCTCAATCGGGAGCAGAATATGTGAACATGGAGAGGAGGAATATTTCAAAAGAGATGGTGCAAATGCTAATAGTCCTTCCATCGAAGAGTTGGTCAAAGCCTTCAGCATTGATCATTATCCTGTGAGAATACAATGCGATGGTGCCGCAGATTTAATGGGTGATTTCGTTGTTAAGCCAGCCATGGGAAAATCTTTCGACGCCTTCAAGAAAATACTTCAAAAAAAAATATTGGATGCTTATTTCAAGGACAGCTGCTTTGGGAAATATCTTGATTTACCGAAGGACAACAATGCTCATTTCCAAATAAAAATGTTATATGAACTTCTCAAGCATAGGTTTATGTATGAAAACATAGATAAGATAGATAAGGTGTGGATAAATTACTGTGACATGCCTGTTTGTTTTGGTTGGAAGGAGTTTGCCATAGTTACTGGACTAAAATATTATCCTCCTTCTCAAGTTATACCTTTTCTAACCCAAAAAAATACCCCGCACACCCAAAAAAAGCAAAGTCAATGTCCATTATTGGTCCAAGCTTCAAAAACAAAAATTTGACAGAAGCGTTGAAAGGTAAAGGACTTTCAAAGAAGCACAAGCAGTCATTGTGCTTGGTTTGATTTGTACATAATAATCTTTGGGTGAGAGACTTTAACAATAACATAAACCTCGGTTTAATAAAGCTCTCCGAGGATCTTAAGGCGTTTAACAGCTATCCTTGGGGGTATGAAAGCTTCAAAATGACTGTCAAATATTTGTTGACTTTGTTAGCGCCAAAGACAGTCAACTTATATAGCTTTCCATGGGTTTTCATGGTAAATGTTTCTTTCTTATATTATGATATCATTCATTTTTTCTCTCAATAGTGGTTTTGATTTATTGGTATTATTTTATAGGCTTGGGCATTTGAAGTCATTCCTTATTTGAGACAACAAGTGAACTACCAGGAAGGAGTTTCCTGTCCAAGAATTTTGAGATGGTTGTCGGCCAAAACTGATAAAAATATAAAATTTCTTGATCACTTCAACCCCCCGAAGGATGCAGTAAGTATAATTATAATTAATTTTTTCTTTTAATTAATAATTTTTTTTGAATGACCTAATCATCATTCTAATATATGTAATGATTTATGTTAGATTGTGCATCCGTCGCTAGTTCCGACCAATCGAGAGTTGAAGATGCCATTTTTTCTTACTTTACGGTCTGTGCAAACTTTATCGAACCCTAAGGTCATCGACAGAATAAAAATGAAATTATTTAGAGCAACAACCATTACAAGAAAAATAATTTTAGAGAGTGGGATTGTTGTTATTGATGGTCTTAGTGGTGATAGAGCTGTTGGTGGTGGTAGTGGTGCTGCTGTTGGTGCTAATGATGCTCCTCTTATAGTATTTAAAGCAAACTATTATGAGTATGATCATACTGGTTATACAGATTTTGCCTTTTCCAGCGAATGATCTGCATGCAAATGTCAAGACTGCAGGGCAAAACATGATGTAGTGATTAATGCTATTAATGCATCAACTGTTTCTGTAAAGGAATTGACATCTAAGAGGGGTCTCATTCCATCAAAGAGGATTTTATTTCCATATGCTCCATTAGAGATTAGGGCTAAGAGGAGAAAGAGAATGATTTTCTGGGCATTATCAAGCATCCAAAAAAGCAAAATTGCAACTCCTCTGTTTGAGTGTTGCACTGAGCAACATACAATGTCCAAAGAAGAGCAGCACGAGCTGAAGAAGGTGAATATATATGTCTTTCAACTGACAAAATAGACAAATATCTATTTCAAAAGAAGACATATCTGCTGAAAATTATCAAACAGATATATATATCTGTTGCAACAGTTGACTAACCTATTACACCAGATAGAGTATCTGGTGCAACATATGTCTCGTCTGTTTTAGCAAATCAAATAGCTCTTCGTACCACTTTTATTTGTACCAACAGACGAACTATCTGCTGTAACAGATGATTCATATGTTGCAACGAATGGTTCATCCGTTGGAAATTATCATACAGGGTCTTCCTCATGTAGAAATTTATCCCAATAGTTGATTCATTGTTGCAATAGAAATATAATCTGTTTGGGATAATTTAAAATAGGAAAAAAACCTGTTTGATTTACTAGAAGAGATAAGTTATCCTTTTTCATTTTGTTATATCTCCTTGATTAGCATTGACTAATTCTGGCTTTCTAGGTGGATGTAGAAGAAGCTAATGCTGAACAACATTGACAATACGCTACTCTTTTTATGGAAATACGGAGAATAGAAAGCGCAGAAACCGAATTCCATAGCACCGGATGAAGAACAACTTGTCCATACTGAGTAAATCTTTGTAGCTTGAGCCTGTCAAAGTAATCCTTGGCAGTATACTTAAATTGTTGTTGATGTATTTGTTGAGATCTGTACCCATAACAATTTTTTTACATTTCATTTATTCGTTGACTTATTTCAGCTAATTTATGAAGGCTTCGATTTATTTTATTTTGTCTATGAATTTTATTTATTCCTTGGATTTGAGCTTATTAATTGAAAAGGAATACTAGATTCAAATATTGCAACAGATAATTTATCTGTTGCAATAGACGACATATCTATTGGAAAAATCAAACAGATTTAGACATATGTTACAACATGTAGGTAATCTGTTAGAATTTATCAAATAGGTCTTCCCACTGTTGCAATAGATGGACTTAGATAGAAACATCGAGATAATGCAATAGATTACCAACTTATTGCAACAGATAAACTATATGTCAGAACAGGTAGAATAACTATTACAACGGATGGAGAATCTATTGCATTATAAAAATTCAACTTTTGTTGGACATAAAAAATTGCCACTACGTGTAAAAAGGTTAAAGTGAATTGAATTGAAATAAAAAGGTGGAAACCATCAACGGTGTTCAGTTCAAACACCCAAAATAAAACAAGCATCAAGTAGACAGTGTTTATTTTAAACACGTAAAATAAAATAGGTATCAAATGTGTCTGTCTAGCACATTTTGCTGACTTATCGTCATCGTCACTTGGCCTCTAACGGTCATTACACCCACCCTCATTGTCTTATATATTCATCTTCCTCCTAAAATTTTACCCTAAATTCCCAAATCTTCTTCTTTATCGTCATCTTCTTTTATCTATCCAAAATTTTTAAATTATTTCTTTCATTTTTTCCAACTAAGCTTGATAACGTCGAGCGCATCTTCCACTATTTTTTATGATAAAGATTTTTAATATTGTAAGTGCAGTCATGAAGCTCTGTTAAATACTTCTTGGACTCAACAAAATTTGGATCGTAGGTTTTTTACTTGTAAGATTTCAAAGATAATATTTTTTTATTTAATTAGTTGATTAATTATTGACTTGTAATTGTTTTGTAATTATATTCTTTTTTTTTTATAGAAATTGGGTGGATGTGATTACTTTGATTGGTATGAAGAATGACACCCTTCACAAGCAAATTGTGTAATCCTGGGTTTGTTGAACAAAGTCAAGGCTTCTAAAGAGAAATAAAATTGAGCAAGAAGATATTACATTATTGCCGTTATTGCTACTGGTTTGGTGTTGTTGGGCACATGGATATTCAAGCCTAATTGCTGAAATTTTCATGGTGGTGTGTGTATTTGCTACTGGTTTGGTGTTGTCGAGCACATGAATATTCAAGCGTAACTGTTGGAGAATATCAAAAAGATTTAGGCATATCTTGTAAAATTTAGGTCATCTATTGAAAATTATCAAATAGGTATTCCCACTGTTGTAACAGATTAGACATAGATTATTAGATTATTCAAAGAAATAACATCGGCGTAATGCAACAGATGACCAACCTATTGCAACAGATAAACTATCTGCCTGAACGAATTAAATATATTTTACAATAGATTGACAATCTATTGCATATAAAACACTCAAATTTCATCAGAAAAAATTATTGCCACTACATGTACATGTAATAAAGTGAAGGGTGACTTGAAATTAAAAATTTCTATTTCACAGGCTCTTCTATATATACAGGCTTCAAGCGTCCAGTTAGTAACCCATAATTCTAGACCCCTTGTAGGTTTGCCACAGCGTTGTCGCAGAGAAAAGTCATTGGCTCAGCCATTTCTGTGCCGGTCAGCAAACATTCGATGTGTGCAAGAGCGTGCGAACCGCTCGCTTTGGCGGCATCATATTTTGGAAGGATCATTCCCTTGTTTTGACCTTTAAAATCTCATGATTTCTTCATCAACACTTTCTTTGGAAAATGATTCATCAGTTTACTCTCCCTCAACAAGATGGGCAACAGCACCATCAATGGCTCCAAGAGGAGAAAAAGATCAAAATCATCGATGAGAGGTACGTTGGAGTCATAAACATTGATCTTTCCCTCCTCGAGTAGTATCTCAATAGCCCGATAATGCATGTCTTTCACGCTAATGACTGCAAAAATCCTTTTTCCCCTGGTCCAGCTCTTGCCGTGTGGATTTAGCCTCTCCCTTCCAACATATTTTATCATTTCTTCTTTATCCAAGACCAACGTAGGAACTAGGAAATCAAGTCCCATGCCAAGGTCTAACGCCTCCCCATTGAGTTGATCGTACCTATCCTTGAGCTTCTTACAGAAGTCGAGGTCCATTATCCTATCGGTAGCGTCATAAACTTTTCGGTGGATTAATTGCCTTTTCCTCATGAGGCAGAGAATTATGTCAATATGCTGTGAGATAAAAAGTCAATTTTAAAATAGGTTAGTAATTGTAAAGATGCAACGGATGGTCCAACTGTTGTATAGGGTTCTCTAAATCACTAATCTAATGTAACTTATGCAACAAATGGATAATAAGTTACAACAGAACCACTACCAGTTGTACCAGTATACCCAGTTGTTGCAATAAATGTGAAATCTGTTGCATAGCTTTTTCTTCATGGGTTAGATTAGAAGGGCTAGGTTAGAAAAAGTAAACTTGACTTGTCCTCGTACGGCATACGCATATCAGTCATAGTTTCGAAGTCTTAGGGGCAAAAAGGAGGCCTGGGGTAATCTGGTGCGCCTGGCTTGGCATTCTTGGCCTGTCGCAGATCCCTCTTCTCTTCGGCGCCAAGTCCCGCGTATATGTCCACCTTTTTTACTAGCCCCTGAACTTCAACATCTTTTGGAGAGGGAGGAATTGCAATTTCTTTTGATTTTTGACCGGAGAGTACGCCTCTAATTGCTCTTTTCTTTCTCCTAACCAACACTATAGGAGTGTGTAGCTTCCTCGCCTTCTTAAATGGTATGACAAACCTCTTGGGTTTGAATTCCTCGATAGCTTTAGAGATAGCCTCTACTTTTTCAAAGAGTTTATCCTGTCTGTCCTTGCACTCTTCATATTCGCAATGAGAACACAAGGGTGAAGAGGGGTAAGAGGGACCTGTGTAAGGACGAAAAGGGGTGTTTTCAAACATATTTATTCTTTCTTAAACATAAAAATTCTCATCATCATGAGTGGTAGTAGCATCAGCATGCCTGCCACCAACACCAACAACTCCACCAGAAGAAGCACCGGATCTGCCTTAGTAAAAGGTTGGTCATGAAGAGCCTCAACATTAGGCTGACCTTACCTAACTATTCTTCTTATGGATGTTGCTCCAACCAATTCATTCTTTATTAACTCCACCGTTGGGTCTGCTATAGTATCAAAATGACCTAGAGTAATATAAGAAGTCATTACCGACTCATTCTCAATAGGCACGATCTATGGATGCAGAACCTATAAAAAAAGAAAAAAAGACAGATGTATTTAAATCATATAATATAATAATTTTCACAGTTGGGCTATATTTTTTTTTTAAAAAAGACCCATCTATTGCATAGTTTGCAGGATATGGTTAAAATCCATTTGAGTTTAGTTCAGAGAAATAGAGCAACGCATGGATAATCTAATGCAAAATATCAATCATTTGTTGCAACAGTTGCACAAGACAGGTAATCTGTTATGCAATAGATGAATAATATATTATCAGATTACACATCTATTGCATAATTTACAGTAGATGGTTAATCTGTTAGGAGTGGGGTTCAAAGAACCAAACCAACAGATAGGTAATCTGATGCAAGATATACCTTGTCGCAACAGATGTCCTATCTGGTGCATCAGATATAACATCTATTACACCAGATATAACATCTGTTCAATATCTTTCTTTGAGTAAAATTAGTTTACTTAAAGAAGACGTACTGCATCATCCGAAGAGTTAAAGAGATCAGCCTCCTTAATATTGGTGTTGCTCTTTGCAACCAACCAACTAAACATCCTTGTATGAGAAACCTCATCTCGGTAATCCATTAACTGCTTTCGGAGGGAAGGAATGGCTTCAAATGCCCAAGCCTAAAAAATGTAAATAGAAACCAGGAAAATTAGTGATTAATTTTACCATGAAAGCCCAAGGAAAGCCGTATAATATGGTCATCCCTGAGGATAGCTTTGTCAGTAAATATTGGACAGTCAAGTAGAAGCTGTATATCCCCAAGGATAATTGTTGAATTTTTCAAAATCCTCAGCACGCGCTAACAAATCATCTTCTATGACCTTGTTGACGTCTCTTGCTAATATAACCGAATGGACAAATCAAACTAAGCACAACTGTACTGCTATGGTATGGTTTTATCCTCAAGATCTATCAATAAATATGATGCTTTGTAGCCACGTCGAGCAATTTCAAACATCCCATCTATTTTTTCCTTGCATTTTCTTGCCTTGGATGTTTTGCGGAGTGGTGATCCTTATGGACGATGGCATCTCAAGCTTGTCACTATGGCAAACTCTTGCAATCCAAAATAAACAGGTATGCGACAGTAGTTGATCCAGATTTCATTCATCTTCTTTTTGCTCCCTCCTTTGGATCTTTATTATCCCCTACGTACTTGATCCTGTGCTTGAGAAGACCATATACCATTGTCATAGGGAAATGGATACGGGCAGCGGGGTCCTCAGGCAGCTCAAGAAATCTTATAAAGCGGCTCTTCTTAAAAAGTCCGCCTATGTTTTCGTTCTTCATAATTTTTATAAAATATTCAAAAAATTTCCCCTGACATTTAAGTACAATTTGACCAGTTAGTTGTTTTGCTTCCAGTTCATTTATCCGCATCGCAACTTGAAACCTGTCAATACTTAAAATTTTGACAGGATCATACTGGGATGTCGATAGTATTCACGCCCCATTGGTGATGCATTATCATCATGTTGATGATCATTCTCTTTCTCTTTCTCACTCTCCAATTCCTCCTCTTTTTCACTTTCATTTTCTTCATTACCATCTGCAGACCCTTGTCTACCTCCGTCAATGTTGTTTTCATATCTCTCCCCAGCTCCACTTTTCCCTGATTGAGATTGTTCAGGAAGCTTCTCCAAATCCCTCTGTACTGTCGCCTTTTTTGTGGGTGGTTAGACGTTGATCCACTTTCACTTTCTTTTCTTTTGGGAGACATGTTTTACCTACAAACAAAGAAAAATAAAAATTACATTACAATTGATGTATGCATAAATTTTAAAAAATACATTACAAACACCACGACTACTGACACACCAACAACCACTACCACAAAAACCACCAACTAATGCTAACAAACAAAAACCATGAATACCGACAACCACCACAACGACCACCAACCAATGCCACCACCAGTGCCACCATGACGATGACCACTACCACCACTACTATCACCAACACCATAAACACTATCTAATAATACCACGACAGTCAACAGAACACTGCAACGAAAACTAGGGATTTCTCGAGTTTTTTCTACAATTTTACCATCAAAACTCAAAATTGTAAACCCATTCTCAAAGATAATACAACTAAAAGTTTTATTTTTCATCATTAACTTAAAAGTCCTTATTTTTTAGAAAAAAATAACAAATATAGAGATCTTATCGAACTCTGTTGCCTATAAAGATAAAGAAAACAACTGATACAAGCAAGAATGAAGTCAAAAATAACACCTATGTGGTCGAAAATGAGAAGAAAAACAATTTGTTGTGGAGGGTTGAGCAAATTTGTTGAGTAGTTGTTGTCTGTACTATATTGTTGAGTGAGAATGAGAGAGAAAGTACGAGACCTCGATATTTGAAATGATGAAACATTTTGTATGGGTTGATTTGTATTTTGAAAAAGAATGACAAGTTTTGAAAATGTTAATTTGGTCCGAATTGATCTTAATTATTTTTAAAATCATAAAATATATGTGTAATTTTTAACCCTCTCATCATGCAATTGCCAAAAGGGTAATTTAATTGAAATTATATAAAAACAATTAAAGTTGTAGTTGACCGAGTACTCTAGTTGACCCTATGAAAACTCACCCCTGATCCTAGATTAATCAATTTAGGTACTATTAGTCTAACATATGAACTCAATTGAAATTGTAAAAAACAAATATTCAACATGTTGTATCAGATTTATCATCTATTATAAATTATCAATCAGATTAGGTAACAACAACAGATTATGAATTTGTTGTAAATTATCAAACAGATTAAATCATCTTTTGCGACAGATTACCCATCTATTGTAAATTATAAAATGGATTGTCATATGTCGCAATAGATTATCCATATGTCGTAAATTATCAAATAGGCGCTGCCATCTATTGTGGCTGATTCTATGAACTCACCCCTAGTCCTAGATTAATCGATAGTTGACCCTATGAGAACTCACCCCTAGTCCCAGATTATTCAATTAAGGTATTAGTACCCTAGTCCTAGATTAATCAATTAAGGTATTAGTCTAACATATGAGGTAGTAAGAATCGGTTTGGCTCAGAGTTATCAATCGACAACTCTGGTCGGAAGGAACGCAGTACTGTCTCATCATGCAATTGCCAAAAGACTCAATTGAAGTTGCAGTTGACCCTATGAGAACTTACATTCAATTAAGGTATTAGTCTAACAGATGAACTCAATTGAATTATATATAAATAGATGTTCAACTTATTGCAACAGATGTCTTTTTTGTTGGATCAAATCAAATAGATTAGGTAATTTGTTGCAACATATTACGTATCTGTTGTAAATTATCAAACAAATTACGTCATTTGTTGTGACAGATCACGATTTTGTTGTAAACTATCAAACAGATTAAGTCATCTATTGCGGCAGATTACCCATATGTTGTAAATTATAAAATGGATTAAGTCATAAGTCGCAATAGATTACCCATCTATTATAAATTACCAAATAGGCGTTGTCATCTATTGTAGTTAACATTATGAGAACTCACCCCTAGTCCTAGATTAATCAATTAAGGTATTAGTTGAACATATGAGGTAGTAAGAATTGGTTCAGCTCAGAGTGATCGATTGACGACTCTTATCGGGAGGAACGCAGTACCATCTCATCATGTAACTGCCAAAAGACTCAATTAAAGTTGTAGTTGACCCTATGAGAACTCACCCCTAGTCCCAGATTATTCAATTAAGGTATTAGTACCCTAGCCCTAGATTAATCAATTAAGGTATTAGTCTAACATATGAGGTAGTAAGAATCGGTTTGGCTCAGAGTGATCGATCGATGACTCTTGTCGGGAGGAACGCAGTACCGTCTCATCATGCAATTACCAAAAGACTCAATTGAAGTTATAGTTAACCCTATGAGAACTCACCTCTAGTCCCAGATTATTCAATTAAGGTATTAGTACCCTAGTCCTAAATTAATCAATTAAGGTATTAGTCTAACATATGAGGTAGTAAGAATCGGTTCGGCTCAGAGTTATCGATCGAAGACTCTAGCCGGGAGGAATGTAGTGCCGTCTCATCATGCAATTGTCAAAAGACTCAATTAGAGTTGTAGTTGACCCTATGATAACTCACCCCTAGTCCTAGATTATTCAATTAAGGTATTAGTACCCTAGTCCTAGATTAATCAATTAAGGTATTAGTCTGACATATGAGGTAGTAAGAATCGGTTCAGCTCAGAGTGATCGACCGATGACTTTGGTCGGGAGAAACACAATACCGTCTCATCATACAATTGCCAAAAGACTCAATTGAATTTGTAGTTGACCCTATGAGAACTCATACTCAAATAAGGTATTAGTCTATCATATGAACTCAATTGAAATTATATATAAATAAATGTTCAAAAATTACAATAGATGTCTTTTCAGTTGGATCAAATCAAATAGATTAGGTAATCTGTTGCAACATATTATGCATCTGTTGTAAACTATCAAACAAATTATGTCATTTGTTGCGCCAGATCACGAATCCATTCTAAACTATCAAATAGATTAAGTCATTTGTTGCACTTAAATATTTTAAGATCTTTTTTTAAAAGCAATTAGGTATTCCTGTCCGAGATAAAATAGTTAAAATACTAAGGTGGTAAAAATATTACTCGGTACTACTTGGATAACTCAAAAATCTCCTGAGTGAGTAGTCTTATCTAGTCTTTTCAATGTCACCATCTCCTCGTGCCCCTCAAAAGTTATTAATGAATATTTAAAACCCCCTATATTTAGAACTCTATCTCCTTCAGCCATAAAGTAAGTCTAGACTCAACTCATCACTCTTATTTATTCTCTATTCTCAATTGTCTTTGTTTCTTTTTTTTCCTCTCTTTTCTCTCTTCTTTTGGATAAGGATCATTTAGGATCTCAACCAATCAATATCTTTTCTCGACTGAACTAGATGTTCTGATCCGTTTGCTTTTTTGACATTGCAGGTACGATTCTTTGTTGCTCTTTTCATCTCGTTTTCTTCTTTGTATGTCATTTAAATTAGATATTTACATCTGTTTCTATTAATGATTTACCCATTACCAGTTTCCTAATGATTTAGAAAATTGAAAGAAAGGTAAATTTTAAGTCTTGAATGAACGAACCATTGTTTTTATTAAAATATGCAAAAAAAGTCATATATTGGGAGAACTTAAAAAGCCTTGTTATTAGTATAGTTTTCTTTTAATATCTTTTGTTTGGTAATTTGGTGGTGATGTTGTTGGGGTTGGTGGTTGTGTTGGAACATATGATGTTTATGTTGTGGATGGTGTTAGAATATATGGTGTTGTTTCTTTGTTGTTGATACTATTGGTGGTGGTGTTGCAACAGTTTTCTCAACTATTGTAACTGATGAATCAGTTGTTGGAATAGATAGAGCAACTGTTTGAAGAAATCAAACCAGTAGCAAGGCTGGTTAGATTTATTCCAATAGATGACCCATCTGTTGCAATATGTCATCCATCCTTTGCAATGATGCCTCATCGGTTGAACAGAAGGGTAATCTATTGCATCATATTGTTCATCTATTGATTCACTCAATTTTTTTTTACCCTTTTGTAATGTTCTTTTTGTTCTTCTTTTGTTTGACATCAAATGTATTTCTCTTGTTTGCAAACAAAAGGAAGTGAAATTGGATCCACTTTTGCCCGGCCAGCATTAAAGGCTAGAGTAAAGATGGGTACAAAGGAATAAGCTGTTTGCAGATGGAACCACTTTATATGTGGGAGGTACGTATTACTGATCAACCTATCATGAAAACATACATCCAGTACAATGATTTTCTGAATGTTTGTTCTTTACCTATTAGGCATTAATCCTTTAAATAAGATATGGCATTTTACAATTAAAATTGTTAGGTTCGAACTAGTAGGGCTGAGGGAACAAGACGGTGGTTTCGATACTCCATTACAATTTAATGACGGTTCATGCTCATATTTTTATGTCAAGATTGGGGAAGGGTTCAAGTTTTTGGCAGCAGTGTAAATATCCAATAGTGATTGGACCGATTTTAATGGTGCAATGGATTTGTTGAAAGGCCTCCGAAGCCCCGCAATGCAACAAACAATAATGGATCTGATAGAAATTTCCCTGGTCTAAATTTATATGGATGTGTTATTAAAGGAGACTATTATACAATAGAAGGTGTTTAGGAGAAAACCTGTGCGGGAAGAAGGAGGTTGAGAAGGCCATATATCATCTTAGTCCGTGTTTAAGAGGATACATAGGGTGGGAAGGAAAGTGTAGCGAAATTAGATTATGAAATTGACATAAAAAATGAAAAAAATTGGATGAGCTATGAAAGTGAAAGCGTATCCAAAAATGAAAATCCATCAGTCGTTGAAGAAAAAGAAGAATGGTTAAGAGGAATTGAGATGGTCACTTTGCTGGAGACTGCAACTAGCGAGCGCGGCCTCAATGAAGACCCACAAAATGTAGGACCAGAACTCTAAGGAAAAAACTTCGTGAGCATGAAAGGTGGTAAGATTGTCGATCTAAATTGACATGTAGGTTTCAATTTTGACCGACAATCTTACCACCTTCCGTGCTCGTGAAGCTTTGTCCTTGGAGTTCTGGTCCTGCACTTTGTGAAAGATTTCATTGAGTCCATGCTTACTAGTTGCATTCTCGAGAAAAGTGTCCAGCTCCAGTCCTGTTGACCATTCTTCTTTTTTTCATCGACTGATGGATTTTTATATTTTGATACACTTCCACATTTGAAGTTCATCCAGTTTTTTCATTTCTCATATGAATTTCATTGTCCAATTTTGCTACACTTTCCTTCCTACCTTGTGTTTCTTCTTAAACAAGGTCTGAAATAATATATGGCCTTCTCCACCTCCTCCTTCGTGTACAGGTATTCTCCCATCTCCTCCAGCAATCCAACCATATAAATTTAGACCAGGGGAATTTATATTGGTTCCATCGGTGTTTTCTGCATTGCGATGCTTTGGAGGCCTTTCAAGAAGTCCATTGCGCCATTAAAACCGGTCCAATCACTACTGGATATTTACACTGCCGCCAAAAACGTGAACCCTTCCCCAAACTTGACCCAAAAGCATGAGTATAAACCATTATTAAATTGTAACGGGGTATCGACACCACCTTCTTGGAACCCTTCGGCCTTATCAGCTTGCACCTATCAAACTAAACTGTATAATAAAGGATCTTGTTTGAAGGATCAGTGTCTAATCGGTAAAAAATGCATTCATAAAATCATTGCACTTTATGTATGTCTTCATGATAGCCTGATCAATAATATACATAACTCGCATCCATGAAAATGGGATCCATTGCACGCACCTTATTCTTCCTACCTCATCAGGACATGTCAGACAGTGTTGTTTATTCATCTGCATGCATGTGATGACTATTAAAATAGAGGTGTGTAGAGTCGTGACTTTTTATCTTAACACATTCAAAACAGTTGATGAATCGAAATCTCCATCTGTTGTAACTGATGAATCAGTTGTTGGAAGAAATCAAAATATCTCCTCCAACATATGGTCCATCTGTCGCAACAGATAATCCATATGTTGCAATAGATGGTAAATCTGTTGCGATAGACCAGACTATTTTTTATTCATCTACACGCATGTGATTACTTCTTGCTAAAAATATTTGTTTCAATTTAGTTTTCCTATTTATAAAATCAAGAGAATTTTATTATATTCTTTCAAGATTACCCCTATTATTAAATGACTATATAAAGTATATTATTCACATTTATACTTTCAAATAATAATTAATAAGGCCAATTTGGTAAAATAATAACCTAATTTATATTTTCATTAATTGGTGTGCCAAGCCTATAGGGCCCAACTAATACGAAACGGAGGGACTATTAAAAAGAGGTGAAGAGTCGCTACTTTTTATCTAACATATTCTAAATAGCTAATGAAATGAATACTCCATCTGTTGAAACTGATGAATCAGCTGATTGAAGATATCAAAACATCTCCTCCAACATACTATCCATCTGTCGCAACAGATAATACATAAGTTACATTAGATGTTTTATCTGTTGCATATACAAACCATCTATTGCAACAGATGGTAAATTTGTTTTGACAGACCATCTGTTGCACATTCAATTCATCTGTTACAACAGCTCAATAATAATGGCTTTTATCAAGTCTTAAGCCGCCATGAAAAGGTGAGAAGTAATTAATGTAAAAGAAAAAGTCGCAACTTTTCACAGAAAACAAAATGCCACTAGTTTGAATGTAATTAATACAATGGAGCTGAACAGTCCTTCCTTTTGGCCTGACACGTCCAGATTCAATCCTCTATAAATAGGTCCCTCCTTAATCTTTATTCAACTCTATTTATTTCTTGCATTTCTTCTTTTCGTGTGACATCTTCAACCACTTCTCTTCAAAAAACATATTTCTTTCTTGTTGAGGTAAGTTTTTTTCTGGTGTAAATGTACCAGTTGGTCGTATATGTTGTATTACATTTTGGACTTTTTTCTTTACATTTATCAATTCATGTGTGTTCTAGATATGGTTGATCCTTTTCTGTACATTGATTTTCTACGCGACACAATGTGGGAACTTCAGAGACAGGTTAATGACCTGCAGAGCGAGTTGGTCGCTATGAGAGTGACGATGTTCAGAGAGATGCAGAGGCTAATGAGAGCCCTGCTGCTACGAGTTGATTGGCCGGCTGTCATTAATGATGATGATAATAATAATAATTAGAATGTGTTTTTTCTTTTAGCGTATGTATTTTAATTTTTCTATATCGGATCTATACCTAATGTATTTTATTTTTCAATTAGTAAAAAATTTACTTTTAGTCAGATTTTGGAATTTTAATTCTTATTCAATTTTTATTCTGTCTATTTCTTATAATCTAATACACGTTAACATGTCGACGGTTGGAGGCAATGTTGAATCCAGTAGAACTAGCAATTTTGGATTTTGAGTTCTTTCAGCAGATGGACCAAGTGTTGGAACTGATTAGTCATCTGTTGGGTTTCTATCAACAAATTATCTATTTGTTTCGATAGATTTGTTATCTGTTAGAGGAAAATATTCTAGTTGTTTGTGCAACTATTGAGAATAATTGTGGTCTGCTGTATTATTTAGTTTATGTTTTGCCTCTTTTATTGATGCACAAGTTATTTTTAAAAAAAGATATTTTATATATAATAAATGATAGCATTAGGTTCACAACAATGAGTTAAAATATAAAAGTCCACAATAAACAAACAAACAACAACACAAGTTTCTGCAATTACAACGATCATGGTGGATTATGATTCGGGCATGTAATTCTTTTGTGGCCAACGCACTTACATATGGAACATTTGTTTCTTCTTGATGAAAATGATTCTCCAACTCCACGCCTCCTCTTATATGGCTTTCTTCCCGGTTTGATAGTGCTCGGGTCAATATATGGAGGAGGTATTATTCTCCCCACAAGCTCTACTGGAACAACCCAAGATTCTTCGGGAGGCACCGGAGTAATATGCCCACTATATGCCATTTTATATTTTTCCACTGAATAATATTGAGAGGAGTGCTCGTAAACTTTAGGTCCATATTTATGACCATATTAAGCTTGAATCGCTACCATAGCATGTGGACAAGGTATTTTGTCCAAGTCAAAAACTCCACATGTACAAGATCTTGTTTGAAGATTGACCGTGGTAGCATCACCATGACCGGTAATACAGAATTTGTAATCTGCTATTTTATGAGAGAATAACCTATTCCCCAAACTGATGTTCATCGATATTTTATTTTCAATTTCGAGAACAAATTGGGTTTTTTTTCTGGGCATTTGAACTGCATATGCCTTTCATTAAAAAAATCGCTATACTTCTCACTTATTTTTTCATACATAGCCTTGATGGGAAATTCTTTTTCATCGCCAAACAATGAATTCACCGATTCATCTATGTTTGATGTCATAATATTGTACCTATAGAAAAGAATCACTTAGTACAACATCATACTAAACTTGTAAATTAAACAAGACATTAAATTCATAAGAATGTACCAATTTGCTGGACAGAATGCCCGGATCCATCTCTCAAAATCGACATGTGCAAGAAATTATTCTACCTTGAGATTCACATCCGCTATTTGATTGAAATGGTCTAAAAACTCCTCTCTACTATATGGTTTAGCTGCTCTGTAAAAAAGGGGTGACGACCCTTTCGTTGTTATAGTTGTTTTGAATGTTTTCTCCAAGATGCCTGATGCAACAACCAAAGTAAGATGAAGTGATGAAAAGTGAACCCATCTTTGGAATACTTGGATGCCTATCCGATACAAAACACAACTCTTCGATATCTTCAACGCAGCGTCGCAATTGTTCAAAAAAAAATCCATAAGATACATCACATTTCTTTTCCACTACATAAAATACGACAGGAAAGATGTGATTCTCTGCATCTTGCACCACAACCGCTAGTAGAACTCCATTATACCTGCTCCTCAAGAAGTACTGTCGACGGCTATGCCTTTTCTCAAATGTCGAAAACCTTGAATCCAAGCACCATAGGATACAAAAAATTACTTGAACCTTCCGTTTTCATCTAGATGCAATGCCGTCTTACTTCCGAGATTTGTGGACTCAATCATGTAATGGTAAACATCCAAGACTTCATACCTATGCTTGAGTGTCCCCCTAACCAGGTCCTTGGCAATCTCCACGGCCGTATATACCTTCCAATAACTGACCAGGACACCAAAATTCGTAAGGAGTTAATTGACCATAAGCCTTGTTGAAGGGCCTTTGCCATTGGGGAAACTACTCCTGAAATATTCACCAAGGACCTTTGCCGTGGCGTGAGGATTTTGGCCTGAGATGTTCTCCGAACCACATATGTGATGCTTTTCAAGTTTATGAATGACGAATCTATCAGAACTTGTGTACTTAACCGCTCTCAACCACCACTTGTAGTCTGAATTAGCACATTTGAAGAAAAAGACACTGCTCAAATTAATTACCTTTTTTATTCTAAAATCTTTTTTCAATTAAGAAATAAACAAAGTGTTAGATAGTTCATTCTTGTCCTTGAATGTCATTCAAATTAAGAAGTCGGTCCCATCGTCTTGAAGATTTCCAGACTGTGTCGATTGAGAAGAACTGCACATTGTATTGGTCGCATCAATGGGCGTAGGTGTTTGATCATCATCTGGAATATTCATGTCTAGATCATCCAACCTATCATCAAAGAAGTCTTTTTCTTCTTCTTCTTCTACGTTCTGGTTCTCATTCCTCTTGTCTTTTTAACATTGTAAACCCTTAACACCGACCTGGTTGAATCACTTAGATAAGTACACAACCGAACCTGATCGATTATCTTGAAAGGCAGTACCCTTTGATTTTCAAAGAAGCTGTGCATGTAGCTGATGGCGAATTCTTCTGGTTGACAATTCAGTCCACAAAAGCTGATGATTAAGTTCACAAAATCATCATACGAAATATTACTTTGGACTACCATAGCTATCGTCTCTAGCATTTCACCCTCCTTCCAATGCCAAACATATCGATTGCTTTTCTCAATCCATTGACCATGACAATCCACCCCTATTGTTATTTATCCCTCTATTAGTGGTACCTAAATATAGTCATTTGTTAAAAAAAGTTGATAGTGATTTCATAGTGAGTTAAATGAATCCCAATAGATATGTTATCTGTTGCAACAGGTAAGTGATCAGTCGTAATAGATTCTTACCTATTGGGATTCATGTTACGCTCTTGAATATCTATTGCAACAAATGAAGCGCCTGTTGGGATTGATGTTACAGTACTAAATCACCTTTGAAGCTGATTCCAACAGATGAGTGACAGTTGCAACAGATAATTAACCTGTTGCGACAAATGACTTACCTGTTGCAACAGGTTAGTAATCTACTGTAACATTGTTGGAATCATGTTCAGGTTCTGTTGCAACAAGTAACTAATCTATTGTAACAGATGTGGGAAATATTACACCAGATGACCCATCTGTTTAAACATGAATCTAACATATTAGTCTTCCATTGAAATAGATATCTCATCTGTCGCAACAGATGATTTATCTGCTTAAACTGATGGATCTTATGTTGGATTCATGATTGGGTTTTATCCATTATTGGAAAACAACAACACAATAGAAGAAGTTACCCAGATGACAAATTCAACTAAAAATCATAATTTGACTTACCAACGTCTCCTATGAAGTAATGCCAAAATATAAACTGATGTTCAAAATAAAATTTGACCTAAGAAATTGGTCAAATAGCAACAGTAGCGATAACAACAACAACAACAAATGGTTAACAAGAACAAGATGAAGATATAATGAAGTAGAAGATGATGATAATGAAGCAGAAGATGATGAATGAACCAGCAGCAACAATGAACAACAAAAATCGCTAAGAGAGAGAAAACAACAATGGGTGAAAAGAGAGAGAAAGGAGCCCTTTTTCCCTTTGTTTTTCGTTATATAGGCTAACATTTGGATCAAAGTGTAAATTTAAAAACTTGTGGGTTATTTTCAAACTTTTATAACTTTCTTAATCCATAATAATTTGCAGCCAAATGTTGTTGTTTTCAACTATTACAGCTTCACCTTGGTAGAGCAGGCCCTAAAAAGGATGTGGGCTATTGCGTTGATAATGAGGTAAAGATATATATATATATATATATATATATATATATATATATAT